>NW_023306279.1:0-2064 GCF_011077185.1 Oxyura jamaicensis
TCAGAGTCTATATTTTCAGTGATTCCGTACCTGGGAATTATCTGTTCTAGAATTACCTTAGCTATCGTGCTCACAGTAGCAGATACTGAACGGAAAACTTTCACCCACCATGAGACATGATCGACCAAAACTAAGAAGTATTTAAATCTACCTACTCTAGGGAGCTCTGAAAAATCTACCCATAGGCTTTGGAAGGGTTGAATTCCTGGGCATTGCTTCCCTTTCGGATGTCTGGGGATAATTTTCCTATTTGCCTTTTGACCTACTACACAACTCCTGCACACTTGTTTAGCCAGAGTATCTATATTCCTACACATCCGTATTTCCATAGCACAACATCACACATTGCTTGAACTCCCCAGTGACGCCCTTGATTAAAAACAGTTCATATTAGTGCTTTATTTAGCATTTCTCTCCCATCAGGAAGTATCCATTTTCCTTTGGACTGAGTGGCTTCTAATTCCTTAAAAACCTCTTTTTATCTAAATACCTGCTTTTCTGCTTGGGGGGTTACCTCAGGTGTAAGATAATTTATAGTGATTTCTGACTGCAAGGCCACCCGGGCTTTTTCATCTGCCACAGGGTTCCCTGGGGCAATGACAGAATTCCCTTTCTGGCACCCTTTTATATGCACTATTGCAATTCCAGTAGGTAATCATCTAGGACTTGCTGTACAAGCTCCTCATGGACCAATTCCTTCCCCTTACTGTTGATCAACCCACACTCCTACCAGATCCTACTGAACATATGAGCCACCCCATATGTGTATCTCAAATTGGTATAGATGGAGTCCTCCTTTCCTTCAAGAAGTTTGAGCGCCTGGTTCAGGGCATCTAATCCACATGTTTGGGCTGACCAGTTATTGGACAATCGGTCCATCTCTTTTACTTCTTCACTAAATTCATCAACTCTAGCGTATCCATTGCCTTGTACTACTCTTGAGGATCCATTGATAAACAGAGTATCTCTTTCCTCAAGAGGAACATCTTGTAAATGAGGTCTCACTTTAGTCTGATATTCGATTAAACCCAGGCCGTTACGTTCTGTATCCTCTCCAGCCCTCTCTCCTCTCCATAGGAGGGCAGCTGGATTCAAGCCAAATGTTGTGGTTAACACTAAATAATCCTTTTCAAGCAGTATTGCCTCATATTTTGAAATCCTAGAATCAGTCAGCCAGCACCCAGCTTTCTGAGTCAAGATCTTTATCTGGTGCGGAGTAGTAACTATCAGATGATCCCCAAAGATTAATTGCCTGCTTTCTTGCATCAGAACAGCAGTTGCTGCTACAGCTTGACCACATTCAGGCCATCCTCTAGAAACTGGTCCAGCAGTTTAGACAAATAATTTTCCTCTTCTGTCCATTCAAGTACATTAGGCTCCTCCTCCAGTAATTTCAGATACAGCTATTTTGTCTTCTGAGAATATGCTTCTACCCATAATTCACATTATCTCATTAACCCCCAAAACTTTCTTAGTCCTCTCTGAGTTTTCAGTAGGGGTAGCTCAACAATTCCCTGAATCCTCTCTAGATTTATTCTTTATTTTTCCTCAGACACCGGATGCCCTAAATACTTGACTTCTCTTTCTACATATTGTAATTTATTTTCTGATACCCTCAAGCCCCGTTCTCTTCCTTTAATACCTTGTTAGTGGCTTTCTTCACAACTGTTTTCTCCCCTTCCGACCATAAAAAAATCATCCCCATATTGTAACAGTAACACACTTCAGAGGTTGGGATTGCTCCAAAATTTGTTCTAGAACTTGCCCCCAAAATTAAGGGACTTTGTATACCCCTGAGGTAAGACTGTCCATCTGGATTGTTGCTTCTGCCCCATTTCAGGGTCTTTCCACTCAAAGGCAACTATATCTTTGCTCTCAGGGCCTGAGAGTGCCGTGGTAATAACACTGTTATTTCAGTCTAAAAAGCTGTGATTCAAATGTCCAATTTCATCATCAAATGCCTTACCAGTGACTTAGCCCCTGCCTCGGGTACTTATAATGATTGCCCGGTGACATTTTATACCTTAGTCTCAGCTTGGTGCCCACCCAAAGTAGTACTGTTAT
>NW_023306280.1:0-11468 GCF_011077185.1 Oxyura jamaicensis
TTAAAACATCAGCATGTTATCAGCACTCTTCTCATCCTAATCCAAAAAGTAGCACCCTACCAGCTGCTAGGAGGGAAAATAACTGTCCTAACTGAAACCAGGACACTTCCCAACATCCTAACATGTTTTGTAGTGTAATTGTGGTTTTGTGGAAGTTTCTACACTGACTTGTTCATGCCCAACAGGCAGCATTTATTGCATTTATTGTTTGCTGTAGCTGTGATAAATGTTTAGCCATGCTCATGGTGATTTTAGTCACCAAATGGCTGAGGTTGGAAGGCATCTCTGGAGACTGTCACATCCATCCCCCCTGCCCAAGGCAGGGCTGGTTGTCCAGGTTTGTGACCAGTTGATTTTAAATATCTTCACAAATGGTGACCCCGCAAGCAATCTGGGCAAACTTTTTTTTTTTTTTTTTTTTTTTTTAAATGTTAATGGCCCATGGTCCCATTAACTTTCTTTGCCACGAGGGCACGTTGCTGGCTTACATTCAACTGGGCGCCCACCAGGACCCCCAGGTCCTTTTCTGCAAAGCTGCTCTCCAGCTGGACAGCCTCCAGCATGCAGGATCTTCTATTTCCCTTTTGTTGAGCTTCATGAGGCTCCTGCTGGCCAGTGTCTCTAGCATGTCCAGGTCTTCCCACATAGCATTGGCCCCAGTATCAGCACATAGGGTACATCATCACTGACTGGCCTCCAGCTGGGCTTTGTGCTGCTCACCATATCTCTCCAAGTCCAGCCAGTGAGCCACCTACCTGTCCACTTAGCCTCTGCTTAGCCTCTGCTTTATCAGTCTGCCACAATTTGGCTGAATTTGAAAATACTGTGATTGTTTTCATTGTTCTTTCAAGAATTTGTGTAGATAATTACATTTGCAAATGGCTTTTAGCATGTTGTAGCTTTTTAGCCATGTTGTCTCCTCTGAATAACTGTCTTTATATCCCATTGTCATAGAGTTTGTATTTGGGTTCAATGCTCCTACTCTATCATTTGATTCCTAAGGTGGAGGGGCATTAACATCCCAGGAGGTCAGTACTTGCTTTTTGTACAGTATAGAAGAGAAAACGGTTGGTGATGTTCATTCTCTTCTTGACGTGACGTCAGATGGTATGGAATACCCCTTTGTTTTGGGGAAAACACAGAATGACCTGGAACATCACTGAATTTTGTCTTTGAAAAAGTACATTTTAGGGAGGGCATGTTTCAGGAGTTTGGGCTGATTTTTGAGCTGATAGAGGCAGAGAGAATTACACGAGAGAATAAGATGTATGAATCTGTGTGGGAGGCAAAGTGAAAAAGTCCAACCTCTTTTCTCTGTGGGAAGGAGGTTAATTTCCAAATAGAATTGAGACAATGTAAATTTAATTACTGAGCAACTTGAGGGACTGGGACTTTAAAAAAATAATAATAAAAAAATACCATGTTGGTTCTCAAGATGGAAAAATGTTGCACAACTGCAAGTATGCTGAAATGAATCATTAAATCAAATCTGTATCAATTTTCCCACCAATTGTGAGGGTTGCATGTGTTTGTCTAAGGGCGATAAAATAACTTCTCTTTAGGATGTGAAATTCAGTAATGAATAAGGTTATTTAGGATGTCAGTGTATGTGGGAAATAACCTTTTTCCTATTGAAAAAGTAACAATCAATAATTTTGAAATGCATAAGGGTTTTTCATGCCCATATAATGTTTCTAAATCTTTTTGGTAATGTCTCTAAGATCTTTTAAACTCAATAACAAACCTGAAAAACCAAATAGGCAGATCACGGTGAAGAAATGTGATTACATTTTAGCTCTGTCAAGGTTGGATTATGAAGCGTGGATAAGATGTGCTTTTTGCTAAACATGGGAACTACTTTTATAAAAGATGGAGGGAAAGTCTAAGGCTGAGCTCCTTCAGTAGCACTGACAAACCTTTTCCTGCTATGTGCTGCAGGGATTTTGATTGCATGCATTTGTCATTTCTGTGAGAGGAATATCAGTGATGGAGACAAAAGCTGTGCAAATTCAGGACTCCATTTTTCTTCCTTAAGGGGTTCCAGATGATCTGTTCTGTTCCTGCCATCTTCCTGCTATGATAAGGAGTTCAGAGAATTTCCAAGTGTCTGCAATATATTTCCCACAATGTTGTGTAAATGCTACAGACTGCATTATGTTCTTGATATGTATATGCTGCACTCAGGTGAGTGCATGGGAGTTGCATTTGTAACCATTACAGGTCCCTGCTCTACAATTGCGCAGGTTGTTTTTCTCTTTTATGTTTTTCAAGAGCCATAGAACAAGGGGGGAAATCACTGAACTCTCCAAAATCACCCCAGCTTTCAACTGGCAATGTTAGGAAGGTCAGCTTTACTGTTCATAATAAAAATGCACAGGAAATGAAGCAGATGAAAGGCACTGTAGTTATAAAAGATACATAGGAATGGGCGTGTGCGCTGCTGAGGGGCTGTATCTGCTAAAAAGTCGTCTAAAGGAAAAGGTTGAATAACAGGAATTAAGAAAATGCTGTGGGCTTGCTTCCCTTGAAGTTGACACAGCACTTCTACTGATGTGGGCAAGGCCAGGCTTGGGCTTCTTAAAGCCAAACTGACCTCCATGCAGATCATTAACTATATCTTTTCCACAGTGAATTGAACTCTTATGAAATGCCTCGTTATGTTTTGTTCAGTATCAGTTCCAGTCAGAATCTGACTGGATATTAGCAGCTTTCCTATTTTGTGTTTGTTTGTAGACATTATAATCACCTACATCACAAAAACGTGTATTTTGTTTCTAGCTGATAGGATCATTTCTATCCTCTAGTACCTGAAATCTCTATGCAGCACACATCTACATGTGAAGCATTTAACAGAATGGTGTTCACTGCCTGGGCTTGGGAAGACTGAGTTCTATCACAAAATATACTTTCCCAATTGGTGTTCTGTGTTGGGTCTGTCTGGGATGGAGTCACCTTCACTTTTCCCTGCAGCAGCCCACACAGTGCTGTGCTCTGCACTCGTAGCTGGAACAGCACTGGTATCACTCCAGTGTTGTGTCTATTGCTGCATAGTGCTGGCACAGCATCAGGACTCCCTCCAAGCCCCCAAGAGCCAGCAGGCTGGGGGTGGGCAAGTGATGGGGAGGGGACATCACCAGGGCAGCTGACCTAAACCGACCAAAGGGATATTCCATAACACCTGATGTCACACTCAGCAATAAAAGGGGGGCTCTCGTGGGGGAGGGGGGTCCTCCTGAACAACTGCTACGTGTTTTGAGGTCCTGCTTCCCAGGATGTGGCCGAACATCGCTCGTTGATGGGAAGTAGAGAATAACTTTTTCCTTTCTCTCTGTGCTTCCACGCGGCCTTGTTGTTTCTTTTGTTTCTTTTTCTCCCCATTCCCTTTCCCTTTAATTAAATCATTCTCATCTCAAACCTCAAGCTCTTTGTGTTGTCTTTTCTCCCCCTTCCTCTTTGAGGAGGGGAGGAGTGAGAGAGCGATTGTGGTGGAGCTCGGCTGCCCACTCACGTAAAACCATCACACGTTCTTAGTAAATGTTTTCTGTCAATGCATTGACGAGGATATTTTTCAGGATGAAAAGACTTGATTTTTATTTCCTATGTATTTTGACATTAATTTTCCTTTGGAAAGAGATTTATTTATGCCTAGCTGCAATTTTGCACGTTTATATCTTAGGTACATAAATCATCAGAAAGTCAACAAAGGGGATTAATGTTGACATTACAGTGAAGGATATAGACCATTCTTATGTGTGATATTTCTTTTTGAAGTACATTGTTATGCTTTTACAGGAAATGTTTAGTAATAGGGATTGTACTTGGTCTCAGTACTGAGAACTACTTAATATACTACTTTATTTGATGCTATCCTGCATTCCCCCCCCCTTTTTTTTTAAGTTGTAGCACCTTTATGTGCCTCTGAAAATTCATTATGCATTTGTCTTTTGAAGTGTGTATATCTGCATGTCAGTGTTATTTGCACAAAAGTAGCATTTCCAACAAATGCCTTTTTTGGAAGAAATGGTGTGTAGCTGTATGTGTATACATTTATGTTATACCAAGTCAAGTAATGGGATTTCATGATAAATTACCATGCATTTTTCGTAGCAAGTTTTATTCTCTGTTCCTTCCAACATCTTTCATGTCCAACTTGATTTATTCAGAAAGGAATGCATAACTAAAATTTTTGAATTGCCTAGAAATTCTGTATTTGCTGGTTTCCTTGGTAAACCTACTTTACAAATCTCAGTCACTCAAATTAAGATTATTTTTTTTTATGTGGCTAGAGAGAATGTCTTTGGATTGAGACCAATCTCCTTCCTCTTGGGAGGTGAAGGGTGGGAATACTTAAATACAAAATTTGAAATTGCAGTTTGTGTACCAAGAAGGAACATCCTTCTGAACAACTGCCTGGTGAGATTGTAGGGGAACAAACCAACTGTCTCTCTGAATTGAGTTTGTTAGTAGCAGGTCAAACAACCTTTTTTTTTTTTGTGCACAGCTGCATGTGTATGAAATATATTTCAAATATAGTTCAAACTAGATTTTTGAGCCAAAATCATTATCACTAGGTAGGTGGAGGTACTCTGCTAAAGTAGGTTGTAATGCATTGCCAAATCAACATACTGTGTATTATGCACTTCTTACATAAAAACATTTTTTTTTAATTGCTTTTCCCTTTTTTATAACCTCAGGGCACACTGAACACATGCCCTCTAAACTTTTTGGAAGACAACAAATATTCATATCCTTAATTACTGATCTTAGATTCCTGTGGTACTCATAAGACTATCTCAGTGGTTCACAAATGTGAAAAGTGGTTCAGTCCAGAAAAAGCGAAATATGCCTGGATTTGGATTTGTAAAACATTATTCTTCATCATGAACAATTTAGAAGTTATCTACAAATGCACATGCAGAATCTTTCAGAATTTCTTCCATTATAGGGCTTTAGAAGTCTAGAAAAAAATGCATTGTTATGCAAGAGACAATCCTTGCATTGAAGATTGTTTGGGAGCACTTATTAATGGTGAGACCTATGTCTGGCTTGGGTCTTTGGTTGTTTGTCTAACATCTTTGGCAATAGCTTTATTGTAGAGTTCTGATAGGCCCAACTGATTTCTTCATTTCCTCTAGAAAATGTTTAAAGTTTGTTAAAATTTGAGAGAGGCTTCATGTCAATAGTGTAAAGAGATCTTTTTGGATGCAGTTTTGAAGAAAAAGAAAGGGGTGGGGGGGAGGAAACAAAGGCATAAGATGAAGCCAGTGTGTACTAGCAACTTTTTTTCCTACTACTTCTGTATTTAAATTCTTTTACAGAACTAGGACAAATCCATGACATGATTTCCAAGGTTCAAAGGTCAATGCAATAAAAAATTCATTTTAACAGTGTGGGGGCAGTGAAAAGTTGGAATGGCATGGAGCACATCACTGCAAAGAAGGTGTAGGTGATCTGCAGTGCCAGTGGTGGGGAGGCTTTGCAATGGAAGCACGGTTTAAAACTCGTGTTTTGCTCAAGCCTTAATGTAAAGAGGACTGTTAGCAATGCCTATACTCTGTGACCCTCAGTGTATGGAATGAGTCTGCTAATTCCTAACGTGGATCTAGGTTCGTATCCATGAGAGTGAGTACCAAGAAGCACAGCAATTTTCTTTGTAAGTGCAGCAGTGACCCGAATACATATGTGTACACACGGTGCATTTGAGCAAACCTGAATTGTGGAAGAACTTTACAACTCAAAGCAAATGAGTTATAAAGTAGATACGTAGTTTATTTCGGTGCCAGGCGCATGCGGGATAGCTCCCAAAGGCATGCACGCCCTAACGCGGCAACTTGCTTTGGATATATGCAGTAAAAAGTTACATATGCATGAAGTTTCCCAATGTGCCTATACATATTCATAACCTATCCCCGCTTTGTATTAAAATTAGTTCCAAGAAGTCATTTCCATAAACTCCTCCCATCTGCGCCTGCACAGTGCCTTCTGGTGGTGGTCGTCGGAGGGTCGTGGGGATGAAGGCTGATAACTCTTCTTCATCACCACTAGTTGACCCCCTGGCTTTGTACAGACTCAGCTGCTCCTTGGCTGTTGTCCAAACCGCAAGGTCAGTCTCAGCTGGTTTTTGAGACAGGTTCCCCATTTTCCTCAGGAAACTTCCTCTGTGAGGGGCCCCAAGATTCCTTGTTCCGGTTAATTTGCACAGTAGTACACAAAGACACTCAGCAACATCTAGGGTTGCCTGTGACATCGAGCAGCTACCTGTTTCCATTCCTTCTCATCTCCTAGGCCTCCTCCCTCTGCTCGACAGGGCAGGGGGTCCACCACTGTTTGGGGTGTCTCACGCCGGTGCCTTTCCTTCAGGCCTTGCAGGGAGTTGCTCCACCAGTCTATCTCCCGCTCATGCTCCTGATAGCCCTCAATCTCTCCACCTCCTCCTTGAGCTCTGCCACTAGGCTGAACAGGTTGTTCACCTGCTCACACCTCACACACATGGTGTCTCTGCCACTCTCAGAGGGCAGCAAGAGGCCCAGGCACTCCGCGCATCCAGAGACCTCAACTGCTGCATTTTTGAGTGGGCACTCAATATGGATGGCCACAGACTTTCTAAAAAGAGCTCTCAGCCTAGTGAAGACCATGGCGGTTTACCTATAGGTAGGCAGCCGGTAGATGAGTTGTTCTTGTGAGCGGGGCGGAACACTCTGCCCTGCCTGAGCAAACTGCCACGCCTCACCCTGTTTGCCCATCCTGGTCGCCGCTCTCCTGGTCACCCACACTCCCTAGGGGCTGCCTTTGAACGGCTGGGGAGGGGGTGCTGCTGGCTCCGTCTACTCCTCGTCAGCCTCCCTCGCGAGGGCTGCCGGGTCCTGGCGGCTCCCTCAGCTGCTTTGAGTGGCCTTGATGCCGCAAAAAAGCCCTGACTGCCTCGATTCCCCACTCCGCAGAATAACGCGTCTGCCCCGGTACCAGTCACCTCAGTGAGTGTTTAAAATGTTTAAAATTTAAATGTTTAAATTTAATGTTTAAAATTATTCTATATGTTCCAAGTACAGAATTACTTGAGAATTAAAGCACTGCTCAAAATCTTTATTTGAAGCTTGGAATTCCAGACATTCTGTACCTTCTCACCTTCTCACTCTCCTACTTCAGAAGTAGACTGTAAATAAACTGAACAGCACACAAAACACTGTATTGTGATGGAAAAACAGTTCCATGGATCAAAAAATTGATGATGAATGTTCTCAGACATTTCAGCAAAAACTCTGAGCTGTTCCTTCTCTCCACTCTCATACACGTGCCAAAATTATTATTGTTCTCAATTTTAAATAATTAAATGTATTAAACACTGAAACATCATGTTATGTAAATACTCCTTAAACAATAGGATTTTACAATACCTGCATGAACACCACAATCTCTTATTAGAAGACCACCCATCTAAACAGCAAGCCCTAAAAATACCTTAGGTTTGAGACCTAAGGTCTAGACTTTAAAACCATACCTTAATGCCTCATATTTTAGGAACACTTCTTCATTTCAACTTACTGCTTAATGTATTAGAGCAAAAAAAAATAGCGTTATGGCATGAGAACTGTTCTCATGTACTGGATACGACATCTGAGCAGACATTTCCAAGCAAATCACTTGTCTGCTTTAATAGTGATGCATTTACAGTCTCCTTAGAAAGTTGGTAACACACAGGTATTGCCAAGTACTGACTTTGCAGCTCAGTGATCAGACCTTTTCTGACTTTTCTAGTACTTCCTCAAAAATATAAATTTTGTCCCCTTGGAAATACCCTGTGTACCTCAGCTGCCTGTTATTTCT
The DNA here is from genome assembly GCF_011077185.1 of Oxyura jamaicensis. Taxonomy (NCBI): domain Eukaryota; kingdom Metazoa; phylum Chordata; class Aves; order Anseriformes; family Anatidae; genus Oxyura; species Oxyura jamaicensis. The sequence continues at coordinate 7,825 of NW_023306280.1, forward strand.
GGGCAAATCTCAAAGCACCACAAATGATTTTAATGCAACCTGGGTAAACAAATGATTTCCATCCCATCTTCCTGTTCAACAGCAAACGTTGCATACCACTCTTTTAATTCTATAGTCCTAAACTTGATCGTAATAAATGAAGTACTTCAAGATATCTTTAGTTCATGGCAAAAGCTTCTCATTAATTTAAAAGAGTATACTTGTATCTGCCACTGCTTACAAGTGAGCAGAGATCTATAACTGATGTGCTAAAGACATTCCAAATTCTGCCTCCCAGAGGAAGGAAAAAGAAATTTTATTATTAATAAAGCAGAAAAGCATGCAGTCACCACAAACTTGTGACAAAAGTATATAAGCAAATTCAAAAGCAGCTTAGAACAATTAATGGAGGTTTTGCACTAACAAACAGGATTTCCTGTTAAAATGGAATCAGAAAGACAAAGAGACTAGAAAAAACATGCAAGCAAGGAATTTGATCTAGTGAGACAGAAGTATATATTTACAAAAGTAAGCCTAGGCTTTAATCTACAGAGAGCAGGAAATGTATTTTTCAACTGAAGGCCTAACTTAATGTTAGGCAGTTCATGGCCACTTTGCAATGAATGCTCCTATCGCTAGAGAAGGAACAGAAAGCAACAAATCCTTCCCCTGTATATGGGTACAGATAATCTCATTCCTCTTTTGTCTGGCATGCCAAATAGCATCCTTGTAATTCTACTTAAAGGATGGAATCAGGCAATGATGAGGAGTACTACCTGGAAACAACATCTTACTAACTCCATATTGTATTGAAGTATAAACTGAACAACATGACAACAACAACAGCTATCTACAACAGACTAAAATCCCCCATACAAATGCCACAGAAGTTTCAGATTTTGACAGAACACTTAGCCAAGTGCTATGCATCTGCTGTGTTTTTCTCTAACAGAGTGGCATGTGGCAAACTAAACTCAGAAAAGCTTAAAGCTATGGGGGAAATGTATGCAGTCCAGAATAAACAGAATACATCTGTAAAAGCTCAGGAAGGGTCAAACTGATTATAAGGTTCATTCATAGCACAATATCCTTGAATCTGGCATAGGAGTCCCAAAGCAAGAATGTGAATGGAATTAAATCCAGTTGGAGGCCGGTCACTAGTGGAGTCCCCCAGGGCTCGGTACTGGGGCCAGTCCTCTTTAATATCTTTGTTAATGATCTGGACGAGGGGATCGAGTGCGCCCTCAGCAACTTTGCAGACGACACCAAGTTAGGTGCGTGTGTCAATCTGCTCGAGGGTAGGAAGTGTAGTGCGTTTATGTGACAAGGTTTTGGTAGCAGGGGGCCATAGGGGTGGCTTCTGTGAGAAGGATCTAGAAGCTGCCCCATGTTTGGTAAGGGCCCCACTGCCGACCAGAACTGAGCCAATAAGTGATGTTGTTTGCGCCTCTGTGAGAGCAGATTTAAGACAGGGAAAAAAAACACACTGCGCCACACAGCAGCTGGGAGAGTGAGAGGAGTGAGGAACAGCCTTGCAGGCACCAAGGTCAGTGAAGAAGGAGGGGGAGAGGTGCTCCAGGCGCCGGAGCAGAAGTCCCCTGCGGCCTGTGGTGAGGACCATGGTGAAGCAGGATGTCCCCCTGCAGCCCATGGAGTACCACGATGGAGCAGGGTTCCATGCTGCAGCCCGTGGAGGAGACCACGGTGGAGCAGGTGGCCCTGCACCGACGGAGACTGCGGCCTGTGGAAGACCCCTGCCGGAGCAGATTCCGGGCCGGACCTGCAGCCCGTGGAGAGGAGACCACGCAGGAGCAGGTGACCTGGCAGGAGCTGCTGCCCGTGGGGGACCCAGGTTGGAGCAGTTTGCTCCCGAGGGATGGACCCCGTGGTATGGGCCCATCTCTGGAGCAGTTCTTGAAGAGCTGCTGCCTGTGGGAAGCCCACGCTGGATCAGTTCAGCAAGGACTGCATCCCGTGGGTGGGACCCCACAGCGCAGGGGACGAGAGTGACTGAGAAGGAGCGGCAGAGAAGAATTTCTATAGACTGACCATAGCCCCCATTCCCCCGTTCCCCTGCGCCGCTCGGGGGAAGGAGGTGGAGGAGGGTGGATGGGGGGGGAAGGTGCTTTTGGTTTCTTTCCTTTGTTTCTCACTTCTCTAGCTCGTTCGTAATAGGCAATAAATCTTACTCTCTCCCTATCCTGGTTCTGTTTTGCCCATCACAATAATTACTGCGCGATCTCCTCGTCCTTAGCTCAACCCTTGAGCCCCTTTCATCGTATTTTCTCCCTGTTCCTCTTTGAGGAGGGGGAGTGAGAGAGCGGTTGTGGTGGAGCTCGGTCACCCACCCAAGCGAAACCATCACAGGAAGGCTCTGCAGGAGGATCTGGATAGGCTGGACCGATGGGCCGAGGCCAACGGTATGAAGTTCAACAAGGCCAAGTGCCGGGTCCTGCACCTGGGGCACAACAACCCCAAACAGAGCTACAGGCTGGGAGATGTGTGGTTAGAAAGCTGCCTGGCAGAGAAGGACCTGGGAGTATTGGTTGACAGTCAGCTGAATATGAGCCAGCAGGGTGCACAGGTGGCCAAGAAGGCCAGCAGCATCCTGGCTTGCATCAGAAACAGTGTGGCCAGCAGGGCTAGGGAAGTGATTGTCCCCCTGTACTCGGCTCTGGTGAGGCCGCACCTCGAGTACTGTTTTCAGTTGTGGGCCCCTCACTACAAGAAGGACATGGAGGTGCTTGAGCGAGTCCAGAGAAGGGCAATGAAGCTGGTGAGGGGTCTGGAGAACAAGTCTTACGAGGAGCGGCTGAGGGAGCTGGGACTGTTCAGCCTGGAGAAGAGGAGGCTCAGGGGCGACCTTATTGCACTCTACAGGTACCTGAAAGGAGGCTGTAGCGAGGTGGCGGTTGGTCTATTCTCCCACGTGCCTGGTGACAGGACGAGGGGGAATGGGCTAAAGTTGCGCCAGGGGAGGTTTAGGTTGGATATTAGGAAGAGCTTCTTTACTGAACGGGTTGTTAGTCACTGGAATAGGCTGCCCAGGGAAGTGGTTGAGTCACCATCCCTGGAGGTCTTTAAAAGACGTTTAGATGTAGAGCTTAGAGATATGGTTTAGTGGAGGACTTGTTAGTGTTAGGTCAGAGGTTGGACTCGGTGATCTTGGAGGTCTCCTCCAACCTAGATGATTCTGTCATTCTGTGATGCAGGTAATGGAAAATTTTTCTGCTTGCGAAGCTTAGTAGCAATTTGAACTGGGAGAAATTCAATCCCTATTCTTTTTCTTGCTGTTTAACTTCATCTGACCTTCCTCTCCTCATCACTCAGTAGTCAGACACTCTGACAGTGCCCCTTGCTTTCAGGTTTCCTTGTCTTTCTTTGCACCATCGGATCAGTCTGAGCTTAACCCATACACTTAGAGAGTATTGAGGTTCTCGTGTTCCCTCACAAATCTTTCTCTCCCACTTTTCCCTAACATTGCTGCTAATAGCAGTATCCCATTCAAGTTTACTTCATTATTTTATTTCTGCCTGTGCTGTATGTATTCATGCAAACCCCAAATTCTCTGGTGCTTTTTCCTTGTTCCCCACCTCCACTGTCCTCATGACTGACTCCTGTCCTGGTTTCAGTTAGGACAGTTATTTTTCCTCCTAGTAGCTGGT
>NW_023306281.1:0-1294 GCF_011077185.1 Oxyura jamaicensis
TTTTTTTTTTTTTTTTTTTTTTTTTTTTCCCATTCAAAATATCCCTATTTCAGCTTCCCCCAGTTGTCAGGATTCTTTAGATACTTCCATGGCCTTTTGATGCAAATATGATAAAGCAGCAACCAGAAAATGTTCTTCACAGGGTGCAGGAGAAAATGAACATTAAAAGACTGAAAGTTTTGCTTTTGATGTTTAAATGATTTGTGGTAGCAACCTCAACTGTGCTTTAATGATTATTCTACCCAATTAATTCCCTTAGATTTTTTTTCTATGCTTTAAAAATACATGCTCAAAATTTGATTGTTTGTTCATTTTCTTTTCTGAAGTCCCTGTTGTGTTTTCTATATTCTGCTATAGTGCAGAAATGTTGCTGCACTAAATTCTTTTTGTTTCATCTTGTATGAATCGTAAAAGAGTATATTATCTTCATTTGTCTTCCTTCTTCCCACTTAAATATGTACAAGATTATTTCTGAGGATGAATAGGGAGAGTAAATATATATAACGATGTTTTGTGTTACTGATGAGAAATTGTCAGGCCCTTACATTAGACAGGGTGAGAACATTGTAAACTGATAAAACAACACACAACAGAGGTGATATTTAAAGCATAGGATCTTGATTCAGTTCCTTCTTTCTCACAGTAAGCACAGTAATGGACTCTGAAGAGGTCAAAGACCTTATTATCTCCCAAAACCTTTTATGTCACTTTTCAGAACTGCTCCTTAAATATATATATATATCATAGAATCATAGAATCATAGAATATCCTGAGTTGGAAGGGACCCTTAAGGATCATCAAGTCCAACTCTTGACACCGCACAGGTCTACCCAAAAGTTCAGACCATGTGACTAAGTGCACAGTCCAATCTCTTCTTAAATTCAGACAGGCTCGGTGCAGTGACAACTTCCCTGGGGAGCCTGTTCCAGTGTGCAACCACCCTCTCTGTGAAGAACCCTCTCCTGATGTCAAGCCTAAATTTCCCCTGCCTCAGCTTAACCCCGTTCCCGCGGGTCCTGTCACTGGTGTTAATGGAGAAAAGGTCTCCTGCCTCTCGACACCCCCTTACGAGGAAGTTGTAGACTGTGATGAGGTCTCCTCTCAGCCTCCTCTTCTCCAGGCTGAACAGGCCCAGTGACCTCAGCCGTTCTTCGTACGTCTTCCCCTCCAGGCCTTTCACCATCTTCGTAGCCCTCCTCTGGACACTCTCCAACAGTTTCATGTCCTTTTTATACTGTGGTGCCCAGAACTGCACACAGTACTCGAGGTGAGGCCGCACCAGCGCAGAGTAGAG
>NW_023306282.1:0-7102 GCF_011077185.1 Oxyura jamaicensis
TGTTCTTGTTCTTGTTCTTGTTCTTTTTTCTTTTTTTCCTTTTCTTGCTCTTTTTCTTGTTCTTGTTCTTGTTCTTGTTCTTGTTCTTTTTTTTTTCTTTTTTTTTCTTTTCTTTTTCTTTTTCTTTTTCTTTCTCTCTCTTTTTTTCTTTCTTATTCCATTAATCAATTATAAAACCCTTATGTTTCCAAGGTGTGTTAAACATGATTGCTCTGTCACAGTAACTATGTTCTCCATAAGACTAGGCCTTGGAAGCATAGAATGGAAGCACTATTACTAAAAACCAGTTTCTAATCTTTAAACAGGCAGCTTCAAATCCCTATCTCATATAGTGCATCTGGCTCAATGTCTCTTAAATTTATGTGGGCTCCTGGTTAGTCTTTTTAATCATAGTTAGAATTTACTATAGCTTTCAGAGACTCAACTCAGATCTAGTTCAGAAACTAAATTCTTTGCTGCTCTAGCAAATCAGCCATAAGGAAGGTTGAAATCAACATTTCACTTTGTGAAACCTCTTTCTAACTAGACTCCTACTACCAATGTGAAGCAGTAGCTCTCAGAATTCATTTGGATTATTTTTTTATTTTTATTATTGATCCTCTTGATGTGTCATACAAAGATTTTAATATAACAGGTACTTCTGTTGAGTGCTGTGTTTGTGTTAGTGCTTCTTTACTTGTTTCAGCTGGAAGATGATCTCTGTATATCACATAATGAGCTGCCCTGATGACTCATTTGATTCATTCTTTTGAAAAGGACAGTGTTTCTCTCCAGTTAGAAAACCAGACTATGTTGGGCAGAAGGATATATCCATTAGCTATGTAAACAAATGTTTCTGGGCTTGGATTTTATCTGCCTTTAAAACAAGTTCTATATTTTTAAATATGAAATGCACTGATTTTTGTCAAATTATTGTCTGTTAGGTGTTATGTACAAATAACAGCATGTGACGCTGTCTAAAGCTGGTCTTTTGTGTTGATGGAACATTGCCCAAGAAGGAGGACAGAGTACAAGTAAAGTATCTTTGCTCCCAAGAAAATGCTGTGAAACACAGCAAGATGAAGGAAGAGAATATTCAACTGCAAAAAATGCCTAAAAACTCATGGCTGGCCAGCAGTGGCGTTCCAGCTCCTGCTGGGTGGGTGCAACAGAATGAATTTCCTCAGAGAGAGACCAATAGCTATTTTCCTGCAGCACAGCCATTTCCCAATACTGTGTGGTAGTGTAGCTCTATGCAGTAGTACAGAAAAAATCTTTGGATGGGCTTGGAGGAAGTGCCATTCAAACAGTGGTGAAGTTATCTGCAAAGGAGTGCTCTTTGTGTAGTCGATCCATGCATCTCCAGTTTTGAAGCTAGTATTTTTCTATGCAAGCTATTAAAATAAAGCTAAAACTCAAGGGGACATCAGCTTCCTTTATTATCCCTGAAATCATCAATGATTCCAAAAAACAAAGCATTCTGGAATGTTTTTTCCCATACTTTTGGCAGTGTAACATTGTTGTTGAAGCTCTCAGTCTGTTAAATGTCTGGAAGACCATGGAGATATTACACATAATTAAGACAGCCACTTCTCTTTGTGACTAGTCCAGAAACCCAGTATGACTTGTGCAATACATTATGGCAAGAATTAACATGACACGTCCAAGGAAACGTGAGACCAACCTCACAGCTAATAAAACAGAAGACTATTGATCAAATAAAAAACATCTGCAAATGCTATTTTTCTTGTCTTTGATTAAGCATGACACATATTAAGGCTGAGAGGCTTCTAAGGTCTAGACGGTACCAGCTCTTAAGAGGATGTTTAGTGTGGGTAGGACGACATAATTATTTCCTTTCATCCACTTGTTTTTGCCTGTGGAAGGACCAGATCAATTGCAGCACCTGACAGAGCTTCCTTCCTTTCAGATATCAGTTTTTCAAAGCAGAAGTGGATAGCAGAGATGAAGGTTCCGTGTGTGAAGGCCATGCACTAAAGCAATAAAGCAGCACCTTTTCCATCCAGAGAAGCATTACTGGTATGCATTTACCTAGCTAAAATCCCAGAGAGACAATTTTCAGACTGCTTCTTGCAACTTTCTTAGATCTGGGGACTATGGGAATATGGGAGCTATAGGAGCAAAAGAGAGATTATTTTCCCTAAGTATATATACTTTTTCTTTTATAAGACTAGGAACAGAGTAACTGATTTCTGTTTTGTGCACAGAAGAGACAATCCCTGATGCAATCCTGCTTTTATAATGGGCTGTTTAAGGAATGAGGAGAAAGTCAGTACTCTGGGCTTCAAGGAAATGTGCTACTGACTGGCTTCACACTGGTGCTTTAAGATAATAACTTAAAAAAATGTTAAAGGTGTTTGCAACAGGCAGAAGTCATGCTTCTCCAGGGTGTGGGAAGTGTTGTAACTTGTCTTTTACTGCAAAAGTCTTAAAATCACCAGTCATACCCCTCAGTAGGGTATAATAACCTACTGGCTTGCCTGGAGCTGCTTTACAATTTTAAACAAAAGAACAAACAAACAAGAACAAAATCCCACTAGATCCAGGAATCAAAAAAGGCTTTTGGTTTTGTAGCCAAGTGACTAGGACACATATATGGAAAAGAAGTAACTTGGACTGTGAGTCCTTTCCCCAGGAATTGTTTTTTATTTTTACAGAATCACACAGTGTGGTTGAGGTTGGAAGGGATCTCTAGGTCATCTAGTTCACCTCACTGCTCAAACAGGGTCACCTAGAGCACGTTACACAGGATTGCATCAAGGCACGTTTTGAATATCTCCAAAGAAGTAGACTCCACAACCTCTCTGGGCAACCTCTTCCAGTGTTCTGTTCCTTTCACAGTAAAGCAGTTCTTCATATGGTGTTGAAACCTCCTGTGGTTCAATTTATACCCATTACCCTTTGTCCTATTACTGGCCACCACTGAGAAGAGTTTGTCCCCATCCTGTTTACGTTTTCCTCTCAGGTATTTGTAGAGGTTGGTAAGATCCCCTCTCAAACTTCTCTAGGCTAAACAGACCCAGCTTGTTTAGTCTTTCCTCAAAGGACAGATACCCCAATACCTTAATCATCTTTATGTCTCATTATTTTATGTAAAGTTAAGGAAAATAATTTGGTAGGAACCAGAAGTAGACAGTCTTCCTAGTCTTCTTAGTCTTTCTGATAGAAATGTGTATCATCTATTTTTAAAGGCTGCCAGCAGCAAAAGCTCCAGTATCTCCTTCTGCAATTTAGTTCAATACTTCATTGTCCTCAGTGTTAGGAAGACTTTCCCAGTATTTAACCTGAATCTTTCTTGTAATGAACTATTTCTTGTTTAATCCATTGTGACCATGGAAACATGCTATGCTTTTCCTTTTTGCAGAAACTTGGTATGCACTTAGAGATGCTTATCAGGTTCAGTAGGATATATTACAGGTCAAACAGTCCTAATTCTGTCCTTTCTCATACTTATTGTTCCTACAGTTCTCATGACATTCATTCCTCTCTTGTGGGTCCTCTCCAGTTAGTCCACGGATTTTGAAGGGTATTTCTCAGGACTGAATGCATTATTCCATCAGATGACTGTCTAGTGCTGAGTAAAGCAGAAGGCTAAGAAGCCTATACACATAACTCGAAGGAAAAACCCATGGGTAAACATGTGGATGGCATTTGTAGTTTTTTTTTTTTTTTTTTTTTTTTTTTTTCCCAAAGAGCATTACTTTGTTGACTCATATTCAGTGTGTGATTCACTATTATCTGTTCTTGGACAAAATGCATAAACACGGTTTATCCCTAAGGATAATCACATATGAGACAGTCCTATATAATGAGTCTTTCACTTCAAGGCTTAGAAAGCTGCTGGTTCCTGAGGAGTCCTGATGGTATTTTGTTTTTGACTGATTGAAAGTGATATTCTTCTCTCAGTTCAGGTATGGGAGAATAATGCAGTATTTCATCTTTGTATGCTATATCACCACAAACATTATTTTTTGAATGTGAGAGTGAAAATTTATCAATTGGATACCATCCTTCCTTCTGAAAGCACTGTGCTAGTGAGGGCTGAGTTCTGAAGATGATAATCTTTTTTCAGCCTTCCCTTTTTCTTGGAAGGCTCTGGGCTATGGAAAACATGCACATTTTGCAGTATAAACTTTACATGTAGAATTTCTGCGGAGCTCACTCTTTCCTGATATTAAGCAAGAAATATGTAGGCCTAAGACCTTCTTCTTACCACAATGGCATACACTGATGCTATTAGCACGATGCTTCAGCAAGATTTGACAAGAACAAGCTGTATTGTGGCAAGGTTGAGCTTGGAGAGCTCAGATGTAAGTCGAGTGATGGGAGTCAGTGTACGGCTGTCATTCCTCAGTACGTCTGCTGTTGGTGCTCAGATTCAGCAGTCACTCAGAGCTAGAGGACTGAGATATTGCAATAGTGGATATTGCAGCACCTCACTCTAGGGGAATCCACAGCTGTAGTTACAGTGCATCATGGGATTTGAATGACTAATAAGAGAAGGAATAATAAGATCCTGTATATCCTAGTAGCTCATAGTAGATCCTGTATATGCCTAGTATGCTGCTTCCATTAAGGTTTATTATCCGTATGGTGGACCAAGGGAAACCAGCTGATGTGATTTTTTTGGACTTCAGCAAGGCTTTTGACACGGTTTCCCATAGGATCCTACTGGACAAAATGTCCACCATACAGCTAAATAAAAACATCATACAATGGGTGAGCAATTGGCTAACGGGCAGGGCCCAAAGGGTTATGGTAAATGGGGCTGCGTCAGGCTGGTGGGCGGTCACTAGTGGGGTCCCTCAAGGCTCCATTTTAGGGCCGGTACTTTTCAATATTTTAATAAACGATCTGGATGTAGGAATAGAAGGTATTTTGAGCAAGTTTGCTGATGACACCAAACTTGGAGGAGTCGTGGACTCGAATGAGGGTGGAAAGGCCTTGCAGAGGGATCTGGATAGGTTGGAGAGCTGGGCGATCACCAACCGTATGAAGTTCAATAAGAGCAAGTGCCGGGTCCTGCACCTGGGACGGGGAAACCCTGGCTGCACGTACAGACTGGGCGATGAGACGCTGGAGAGCAGCCTAGAAGAGAGGGATCTGGGGGTCGTGGTAGACAGCAAGTTGAATATGAGCCAGCAGTGTGCCCTGGCAGCCAGGAGGGCCAACCGTGTCCTGGGGTGCATCAAGCACGGCATCGCTAGTAGGTCAAGGCAGGTGATTGTCCCGCTCTACTCTGCGCTGGTGCGGCCTCACCTCGAGTACTGTGTGCATTTCTGGGCACCACAGTATAAAAAGGACATTCAACTGTTGGAGAGTGTCCAGAGGAGGGCTACGAAGATGGTGATAGGCCTGGAGGGGAAGACGTACGAAGAACGGCTGAGGTCACTGGGCCTGTTCAGCCTGGAGAAGAGGAGGCTGAGAGGAGACCTCATCACAGTCTACAACTTCCTCGTAAGGGGGGGTCGAGAGACAGGAGACCTTTTCTCCATTAACACCAGTGACAGGACCCACGGGAACGGGGTTAAGCTGAGGCAGGGGAAATTTAGGCTTGACATCAGGAGGGGGTTCTTCACAGAGAGGGTGGTTGCACACTGGAACAGGCTCCCCAGGGAAGTTGTCACTGCACCGAGCCTGTCTGAATTTAAGAAGAGATTGGACTGTGCACTTAGTCACATGGTCTGAACTTTTGGGTAGACCTGTGCGGTGTCAAGAGTTGGACTTGATGATCCTTAAGGGTCCCTTCCAACTCAGGATATTCTATGATTCTATGATTCTATGATTCTATTAAATAGTCATTGCAACAGAGGTGTGGAATTAAATCTTACTGGACCAATTAATATTTAATTTGATCTTACAAGGTAAGGAAAAAAAATGATTAAGGGGGCTGCACATGAGAACACTTGTAGATCATCATGATTAGAACATTTATCTTGGAAGAGAAAAACAGTTCTTAAGAACAGAAGGAAATTGAATCTAGTTTTATTGTGTACTAGTTGAGTGCTTTAGTCCATGATAAAGAAGGAAATGCTGAGTTTTCTTCCAGCTGCATTTGTCAAGATCCAGAAAATATTTATTAAATGTTTCTCAGAAGAGAGATAGACAAGTTTATGAACTGTAGGTGGACACAGGTGTGATGTATGTGCTTACTAACTTAACGTATGCTGTGTCCCAATAGTGGCCACAAATTGAGTATAGGACAGAAAAATATGAAGAAGATGGGTACATTTGATACTTTTTCTTATCATTCCATCATCCACCAAACATTCAGCTTGGGGATTTCATAAACTATATGTGATTTCTATGTATCTAGTAATCTTCATTAGTTTTCTATAAATTTGCATAGTTTAAAATTTAAAATTTCAGCATCAAAATTTCATTTAAAATTTCAGCATCAAAAGCATCCTTTGGCAAGTGATTCCACAGTGCGGTTATTTGTTTTGTGAGGAACATAGGCTTTGTTTATTCTGTACCTGGTTCTTGCTAGGTTCCTGTTATTACTATTCAGTATATCAAAAATCATTCTGGATTTAAACAGTTCTATGCATATGCAATAGGAATAACCTATGGGACTGTACTGCTGGAGGACACAGGATTAGAGCTCTGGAAATCCTCAGTTTGGGGTTTAGGAAGCTCTCAAGAAGGTCAGTTGGGTTAGTTGGCTAAATCCGTCTCTGTATTTAGACCTCAGTCTACAAAAAATGTGATGAAGTTAATAGGGCAATTTGCAGGTTTACTATTTGAATTACTCACAGTGAGACTTGCCCAATTTCACCCAATATAATTCTAATATTTTTTTTTCCCTTTTTTTTCCCCTTCATATATCAACAAGCTGGAGAAGTTTGTAATGTCTAGTAAATGTATAAAGGTAAGTACATAGCAAATCTAACAGATTTCTAACAGCAGTTGACATGCAGGTCTGGGTTTCAAGGGTTTGTAAATTAACAGCTGTCCTTTCATGAGAAGACAGGATGTGGGATTCTGAGGAAATCAGAACGGTTAAAAGGCACCCAGCTGTTTCTTTCTCTCTCTCTCTCTCTCACTTTTTCTTTCTTTTTTCTTTCTTTCTTTCTTTCTTTCTTTCTTTCTTTCTTTCTTT
>NW_023306283.1:0-1398 GCF_011077185.1 Oxyura jamaicensis
CCAGCTACTAGGAGGGAAAAATAACTGTCCTAACTGAAACCAGGACAAGGGGCGACAGCACTTTTCTGGGGCCTACTTCCTTACCTAAGGGCAAATAAAATTGACTTCAGGGCCTTGGGACACCTGGTTAAAATACTGTGGAGCACATGTAGTGTTTTCCTCTGTCTGCACGCAATACCAGGAGGAGGAAGCAAAACAATACCTGGTTCAGAGCCTGGTGTCAGTGGCAGAACTTTGGGTTTTTTGATCACAGGTCATTTTACGAGACACCAGGCCTGCTGGCAACAGAGGGGTTGCACTTGTCTCTAAGGGGGATGTTTGTTTTTTTTCAGGAGTTGGCAGGGCACAGTGACAGGGCTTTAAACTAGATTTGGAGGGGGAAAGGAATAAAACCAGGCCTGACAGAGACAAGCCTGGGGGTGGTATAACAATGGTTGTGGGATGGTGGGCTAACAAGGTCCATTGGTCTGCCGTCCCAGTTGAGGTAGGGGATGGAGAGCCATGCAACAGCAAAGGCACAAGGGACATTGACAGGTTACAAATCACAGAAGTGGCCAGGAATGGTCACGCAGGAATTAGGGCTTCTCCCTAATTCCCTAAAAAGTTGCCAGGTTTGTTAGCCCAACTGAAGTGCATTTACACTAATGTGCAGTCAGCCCTGTAATGCATCTACACTATCGTCCAGACAGGCCTGAAGTGCATCTACACTAGAGGCCGGTCAGTCTTACCTCTGTGCCTGGCAAGACCATGGAGCAGATCCTCCTGGAAACTATGCTGAGGCAGGTGGAACATAAGGAGGTGACTGGCAACAGCCAACATGGCTTCACGAAGGGCAGATTGTGCCTGGTGGCCTTCTACGAGGGAGTTACAGCACTGGTGGATAGGGGAAGAGCAACTGACGTCCTCTGTCTGCACTTGTTCAAAGCATTTGACCCTGTCCCCCATGATATCCTAGGTCTCTAAACTGGAGAGACATGGATATGGCGGATGGACCACTCAGAGGATAAATAATTGGCTGGCACCTCTCCTATGAAGACAGGCTGAAGGAGTTAGGGTTGTCCAGAGTGGAGAAGAGAAGGCTCTGGGGAGACCTTATAGTGCCTTCCTAATACCTAAAGGGGGCCTACGGGAAAGCTAGGGAGGGACACTTTGTCAGGGAGTCTAGTGATAGGATAAGGGGGAATGGTTTTAAACTAAAAAAAGGCTGGATTTAGATTAGACATTAGGAAGTTCTTTACTCTGAGGATGGTGAGGCACTGGAGCAGGTTGCCCTGAGAAGTTGTGGATGCCCCATCCCTGGAAGTGTTCAAGGCCAGGTTGGGTGGGGCTTTGGGCAACCTGGTCTAGTGGGAGGTGTCCTTGCCCATGGCAGGGAGATTGGAGTTAGATGATCCTTAA
>NW_023306284.1:0-1927 GCF_011077185.1 Oxyura jamaicensis
TTTTTTTTTTTTTTTTGTGTGTGTGTGTGTGTTGTTATTCCCATTCCCCCTCCCTCTTCACTTTTCCCTTTAGTTGAATTAATTAATAATAATATTTCCTTAATAATATTTTTTCTCTTTAATTAAATTATCCTTATCTCAACCCGTGAGTTGTTCTTTCCTTTACTTCTTCCCCTTCTCACGTGAGGAGGGGGAGTGAGAGAGCGGTTGTGGTATTCAGCTGCCTAGCACAGTAAATCCACCCCAGTTGGGCAAATTACTACTGAATTGGAGACTGGACAAAGGGCTGGGAAGAGTTGTAAAGAGAGAGGGAAAAGCAATTTGACTGAAACTTCTGGGAGAGAAGGCTGCTCTTCTCTTCGTTTTTGCTGATATGCCTGCTGCCTTTTACCTGCATGCCAACATATACATGCTTATTTGATTTGGAAAAGCTTGTCTACAGCAGCCAGAAGAAGGCTGCTGCTCCTTCCAGTACCCTTTATTTGGCATAACTCTCTCAAGGGAAAAGGACAGCTGGGAATGGACTTCAAAAATCATTCTAGCAGTAGTGGATGCCCTTTTTTTTTGGTTAGCAAACAAGAACACTTCTAGAAAGTGTTAAACTTACAGTAAATTTGATACTTAGAAAGGGGTTTTCCCTTTTAATCATGTACAAATCAGTTGTAATTCACAGATCAAGTTAAATGATCGTGTGAATTTAGAGGATAGAACACAAAACCCTCCTGCAGCCAGAATAGATCATGGCCACCACTAAGCAAGCCCGTTAGGCTTTTCTTTTTAAAGGCAATGAAGAACTTGAGAGCTCTTCAACCCAGTCTCACTGTCATCAGAATAGGATTTACTAGGGTGCTAAGAAAAATGTTATGCCATTCACAACATTAGCTCTGCCCAATGCAATGCGCACGCTGTGTGACATAGTCTCAGATGATCTTTAAGGTCGCTGCGAACCCAAGCCATTCTATGGTTCTGTTGCATGAGGGATGATATAATACCCTTTCATTAGCGATCTTTGAGCCATTTGTTGGCCCCACTCTTGTCAAAACTTGTTTCCTCTTCTTAGAATAAAAAATGTATGCAATTTCCTGAACTCAAAGGGTTGCATTTTTGTAAATCTGCATAATGAATCAAAGACCTTCCTGGAATATTGCTGCATTGCATAAGTAAATTGGTTTAATCATAAGTATATAATCTTGGTAAAGTGTAAGACATAATGATTGATATTACCATATTGCACAAAGACTTTGTTACATTGTGAATCATGACTAAAACAGGGGCCTCTCATGAGACTGGAATATAGGCTGGGGTTTGTCTTAAGGAAAATGTCGAAAGTGTGGGGTTTTACTGACTGGAGTCATAACAGCCTGCGTAATCACGTGCTTGTAAATGGCTAAGTAGCAGGTTTAGGGTATTTCTGTTTCATCGTGTTCTTCAACTGTATCATGCATATGCAAATGGACAAATTCGAGTCAGATAATTATTAAGAGAGTTGCTATCCCTAACCGCCCATTCTTGCATTCTCTAACAAAGCCTGTTTTCCTGCAAATGGCTGAACTTTTTGCAGGGGTAGTACTTAACTTCAGTAGATCATAGAAAGAAATTTGAAGATGACCTGGAATTGGAGTCTTCTAGTTGGTGTAGTTTTAATCTACATGTTAGTAGATCGCTATTAAATAAAATCCACTTCTGCTAACTATCTAGAGATAGACACTTTCCAAAGCATTTTCATAGCACTTCTGACCAGTGAGAATTTTATAAAGAGGACTAAACTGATTTATTCAGTTCTGATGAATATTCTTGAATATTCATTTGGTATGAAGGACTTGAGCCAAAATCCTAAGAATTTTGACCCTCTCCTTTCAGTGAGAAATGTCAGCAACAAGGTCCCTGTACTGGGTCTGGCTGGGATGTTAACTTTCCCTGCAGCAGC
>NW_023306285.1:0-2521 GCF_011077185.1 Oxyura jamaicensis
CCCCCCCATCCACCCTCTTCCACCTCCTCCATTCGAGTGGCACAGGGGAACAGGGGAATGGGTCAGTCTATAGCGCTGCTTCTCTGCCGCCGCTCCTTCTTGGTCACTCTCGTCCCTTGTGCTGTGGGGTCCCTCCAACGGGATACAGTCCTTGCTGAACTAATCCGGCGTGGGCTTCCCACAGGCAGCAGCTCTTCAAGAATTGCTCCAGATATGGGTCTGTACCACGGGGTCCATCCCTCAGGAGCAAACTGCTCCATCCTGGATCCCCCACGGGCAGCAGCTCCTGTCAGGTCACCTGCTCCTGCGTGGTTTCCTCTCCACAGGCTACAGGTCTGCTCTGGCAGGGGTCTTCCACAGGCTGCAGTATCCGTCGGTGCAGGTCCACGTGCTCCCTCGTGATCTCCTCCACAGGCTGCAGCATGGAACCCTGCTCCACCGTGGTACTCCATGGGCTGCAGGGGGACATCCTGCTTCACCATGGTCCTCACCACAGGCCACAGGGGAGTTCTGCTCCAGCGCCTGGAGCACCTCTCCCCCTCCTTCTTCTCTGACCTTGGCACCTGTAAGGCTGTCTCTCACTCCCAGCTGCTGTGTGGCGCAGCGTTTTTTTCCCTGTCTTAAATATGCTCTCACAGAGGTGCAAAACAACATCACTTATTGGCTCAGCTCTGGTCAGCAGTGGGGCCCTTACCAAACATGGGGCAGCTTCTAGATCCTTCTCATAGAAGCTGCCCCTATGGCCCCCTGCTACCAAAACCTTGCCACGTAAACCCACTACGGCCTGGTACAGGGGTTGGAACGAACGCTGGGCCTGCCACAAGGGTTGGAATGAATGCTGGGCCCGCCACTGGAGCTGGGATGACTGCAGGGCCCGTCACAGAGTTTGGAATGACTGCCTGGGCTGGAGTGGCCACAGGAGATGGAGCGACCTCAGGGGCTGCAGTGGCCGCAGTGTCCATCGTAGGGGTTGGAGTGGCTGCAGGCACTGGAGTGGCCACTGGGCCTGTCACAGGACTTGGAGTGGCCGCAGGGTCTGTCACTAGGTTTATAGTGGCATCGATTGCAGCTCGATAGGCATAGGCCAGACCCAACACTGCAGTGATTTATGTCTCTTTGGAATTTCCAGGGTGATGACGCACCTTTTTCAAGCATTCTACCAGTTTTTTAGGATTTTGCAGTTGTTCAGGGGTGAATTTCCAAAACATCGGAGGTGCCCACTGCTCTAGAAACCTGCCCATATCCTCCCACACTCCCTGCCACTCACAACTATCCCGCCTCAGGACAGATCTCTGGATGACATTCCTAAGTAGTTGTTTAACCTTAAACAAAACCTTGAAGTGCATTCAGGATACATAACAATAACAACATGCTGGTCTGAACATCCCAAGGATATTCAAAATCTTGAAGAGCTATCATAATTAGCCCAGAGGAAAAGAGGGTGCTGAAGGAGAAAGGGAAAGTGAACAAGTAGGAAAAAAATATCTCCCCGTCCCCTCCACAGATTAGCTCCCTGAAAAAAAAGGCAGTAAGTGTAATTGTTAATCGTTTCTGAGATATGGTTTCCAAAGTACAGAGTTGACAACAGTGCTGAGTACAAATACCAGGTTAGTCTCATGACCAGCAATTTTATCATATCATAAACCAGTGTTACACAGTACAGTAAAATAATGATGTGAAACCAGCCCCCGGAAAGGATAAACAGCACAACAGGGAAGACATACAGTAAGTAATGCATTATATAACTCAATTTGGAAAACAGGCACAGCAGACCTGAGATCAAAGGAATCAACACTGTGAATAGCAACTATTAAGCAGGTCTAATACTTATATAAATTTTTTTTTAACACACTCTGGTCAGATCTGTCATTATCTCACCCCTTCGAGGCCCCATGCTGGGCACCAAAATGACTGTTGTGGTTTAACCCGGCTGGCAGCTAAGCACCACACAGCCATTTGCTCACCCTCCCCCTTCCCTCTCTGGGATGGGGAAGAGAAATGGGAAAGTGAAGCCTGTGGGTTGAGATAGAGACAGTTTATTAAGACAGGAAAATAATAACTATAATAATGATAATAGTACTACTAATAATAATGTGTACGAAACAAGTGATGCACAATACAATTGCTCACCACCCGCTGACCGATGCCCAGCCTATCCCTGAGCAGCTGCCCCCCCCCCACCCCGGCTAGCCATCCCATATATTGTTCAGCATGACGTCAGATGGTATGGAATACCCTTTTGGCCAGTTTGGGTCAGCTGTCCTGGGTCTGTCCCCTCCCAGCTCTTGCTGCATGCCCAGCCTGCCCATTGGCAGGACAGAGTGAGAAGCTGAAAAGTCCTTGGCTTAATGTAAGCACTGTTCTGCAACAAGTAAAACATCAGGGTGTTATCAACACTCTTCTTATCCTAATCCAAAATATAGCACCCTACCAGCTACTAAGAAGACAATTAACTCTAAAACCAGGACAATAAGTGTGATAAATGATAAAATTCCAAATAGGATTTTAATCAAAGTTTGTG
>NW_023306286.1:0-2447 GCF_011077185.1 Oxyura jamaicensis
TTTAAAGACCTCCAGGGATGGGGACTCAACCACTTCCCTGGGCAGCCCGTTCCAATGTCTAACAACCCTTTCGGTAAAGAAGTTCTTCCTAACATCCAACCTAAACCTCCCCTGGCGCAACTTAATCCCATTCCCTCTCGTCCTGTCACCAGGCACGTGGGAGAACAGACCAACCCCCACCTCACTACAGCCTCCCTTGAGGTACCTGTAGAGAGCAATAAGGTCACCCCTAAGCCTCCTTTTCTCCAGGCTGAACAAGCCCAGCTCCCTCAGCCGCTCCTCGTAAGACTTGTTCTCCAGGCCCCTCACCAGCTTCGTAGCCCTTCTCTGGACTCGCTCAAGCACCTCCATGTCCTTCTTATAGCGAGGAGCCCAAAACAGAACACAGTACTCGAGGTGCGGCCTCATCAGAGCCGAGTACAGGGGGATGATCACCTCCCTGGCCCTGCTGGCCACGCTGTTTCTTATACAGGCCAGGATGCTGTTGGCCTTCTTGGCTGCCTGAGCACACTGCTGGCTCATATTCAGCCGACTATCAACCATCACTCCCAGGTCCTTCTCTGCCAGGCAGCTTTCTAACCACTCAGCTCCCAGCCTGTAGCTCTGCTTGGGGTTATTGCGCCCCAGGTGCAGGACCCAGCACTTGGCCTTGTTGAACTTCATGCAGTTGACCTCGGCCCATCAGTCCAGCCTCTCCAGATCCTCCTGCAGAGCCTTCCTACCCTCGAGCAGATCGACACACACACCTAACTTGGTGCCATCTGCAAACTTACTGAGGGCGCACTCGATCCCCTCATCCAGATCATCAATGAAGATATTGAAGAGGACCGGCCCCAGCACCGAGCCCTGGGGAATGCCACTAGTGACCGGCCTCCAACTGGATTTGACTCCATTTACCACGACTCTTTGGGTCTGGCTATCCAGCCAGTTTCTAACCCAACGAAGTGTGCGCCAGTCCAAGCCAAGAGCAGCCAGTTTCTTGAGGAGAATGCTGTGGGAAACGGTGTCAAAAGCCTTGCTGAAGTCAAGGTAGACCACATCCACAGCCTTTCCCTCATCCACCCAGTGCGTCACTTTGTCATAAAAGGAGATCAGGTTCGTCCAGCAGGACCTGCCCTTCATAAACCCATGCTGACTGGGCCTGATCGCCTGCTTGCCCTGCAAGTGCTGCGTGATGACTCTCAAGATCATCTGCTCCATGAGCTTCCCTGGCACTGAGGTCAAACTGACAGGCCTGTAGTTTCCCGGGTCAGTCCTCCGGCCCTTCTTGTAGATGGGCGTCACATTTGCTAGCCGCCAGTCAAGTGGGACCTCCCCCGATAGCCAGGACTGTTGATAAATGATGGTAAGCGGCTTGGCCAGCACCTCTGCCAGTTCTCTCAGTACCCTTGGGTGGATCCCATCCGGCCCCATCGACTTGTGCACATCCAAGTGCCGTACCAGGTCACCAACCATTTCTTCATGGATAGTGAGGGCCACATCTCTCTCCCCATCCCCTTCCACCAGTTCAGGGTACTGGGTATCCAGAGAACAATCGGTATTGCCGTTAAAGACTGAGGCGAAGAAGGCATTAAGCACCTCCACCTTTTCCTCATCTCTTGTAACTAAGTTTCCCCCCGCATCCAGTAAAGGATGGAGATTCTCCTTAGTCCTCCTTTTCGTGTTGATGTATTTATAAAAACATTTTTTGTTATCTTTAACGGCAGTAGCCAGATTGAGCTCCAGATGAACTTTGGCTTTTCTAATTTTGTCCCTGCACAGCCTCGCAATATCCTTATAGTCCTCCCTAGTGGCCTGCCCACTTTTCCAAAGATTATAAACCCTCTTTTTTCTTCTAAGCTCAAGCCACAATTCTCTGTTCAGCCAGGCTGGTCTTCTTCCCCGCCAGCTCATCTCTGGGCACGTGGGGGCAGACCGTTCCTGCGCCATTAAGATTTCCCTCTTGAAGAGCGCCCAGCCTTCCTGGACTCCTCTGCCCTTCAGAACCGCCTCCCAAGGGACTCTACCAACCAGTGTCCTCAGCAGCACAAAGTCAGCCCTCTGAAAGTCCAATACAGTGGTTTTACTGGTCCCCTTCCTGGCCTTGCCAAGAATAGAGAACTCCACCATTTCATGGTCACTCTGCCCAAGACAGCTCCTGAAATGTTGCTCACTGCCTCATGTCCTGTGCTTATGAGGCCCAAGCAGACTCCTCATCAAAACTAGACTCTTGAGGAAGATGCCCCCAAACCATTCAATGTTCTCAGACAACAACAACAACGACAACAAAAAGGAAACACATGAAAGCATCTAATGCTGACTGCTACAAAGGCGTGCCAGCTGACTCACTGACTACTTGTGCAGCAAGGCACAAGAGCTTGGGTACTGCCTGGCACAAGCTAAGATTCTTTACAACTTAGACACAAGCATTCATCCAGTTTGCTTGCAGTCTTACCTAGGCATTTCTC
>NW_023306287.1:0-1917 GCF_011077185.1 Oxyura jamaicensis
GTTTACAATCAGACTGTAATTTGGAATGTGCATTCTCCAAAACCCCATGACACCTAGGAAAGTCTGTGTTTCCTTTTTGCTAGTTGGTGGAGACCTAGCTGTTATTTTGTTGATCACATCCATTGGGATTTGACGACGTCCATCTTGCCATTTTATTCCTAAAAACTGGATCTCTTGTGCAGGTCCTTTAACTTTATTTTGTTTAATGGCAAAACCAGCCTTCAGAAGGATTTGGACTATTTTCTTCCCTTTCTCAAAAACTTCCTTTGCTGTGTCACCCCACACAATGATGTCATCGATGTACTGCAGGTGTTCAGGAGCTTCCTCCTGCTCCAGCGCAGACTGGATCAGTCCATGGCAAATGGTAGGGCTATGTTTCCACCCCTGGGGCAGCCGATTCCAAGTATATTGGACTCCCCTCCAAGTACAGGCAAACTGTTGCCTGCACTCTGCTGCTCGAGGGATGGAGAAAAATGCCTTAGCGATATCAATTGTGGCGTACCACTTGGCTGCCTTTGATTCCAGTTCGTACTGGAGTTCTAGCATGTCCGGCACTGCAGCACTCAGTGGTGGTGTGACCTCATTCAGGCCTCGATAGTCCACGGTTAGTCTCCACTCCCCATTAGACTTTTGCACTGGCCATATGGGACTATTAAAAGGTGAATGAGTCTTGCTTATCACTCCTTGGCTCTCCAGTTGACGAACTTGGCTCTCCAGTTGACAACTGGCTCTCCAGTTTACAAATTAGCTCATGGATGGGAATCAGGGAGTCTCGGTCGGTGCGATATTGCCACCGGTGCACAGTTGTGGTAGCAATTGGCACTTGCTGTTCTTCGACCCTCAGCAACCCCACAACAAAAGGGTCCTCTGAGAGACCGGGCAAGGTAGACAATTGTTCAATGCCCTCTCTCTCTAAGGCAGCTATGCCAAAAGCCCACCGGAACCTTTTTGGGTCCTTAAAATATCCTCTTCTAAGATAGTCTATGCCAAGGACGCACTGAGCATCCGGGCCAGTCACAATACGATGTTTTTGCCACTCATTCCCAGTTAGACTCAGTTCAGCCTCCTATACAGTTAATTGCTGGGATCCCCCCGTCACTTCATAAATACTGATGGGCTCTGGCCCTTTATAGCTTGATGGCATTAGACTACACTGTGCACCGATGTCTACTAAAGCCTTATATTTCTGTGCGTCTGATGTGCCAGGCCATCGAATCCACACAGTCCAATAAACTCGATTGTCCCTTTCCTCCCCCTGGCTGGAGGCAGGGCCCCTGTAGTCCTTGTCAGAATCACAGAATCACAGAATCACAGAATAGTCTAGGTTGGAAGAGACCTCCAAGATCACCGAGTCCAACCTCTGACCTAATGCTAACAAGTCCTCCACTAAACCATATCCCTAAGCTCTACATCTAAACGTCTTTTAAAGACCTCCAGGGATGGTGACTCCACCACTTCCCTTGGCAGCCTATTCCAGTGACTAACAACCCGTTCAGTAAAGACGTTCTTCCAAATATCCAACCTAAACCTCCCCTGGCGCAACTTTAGCCCATTCCCCCTCGTCCTGTCACCAGGCACGTGGGAGAATAGACCAACCCCCACCTCGCTACAGCCTCCCTTCAGGTACCTGTAGAGTGCAATAAGGTCACCCCTGAGCCTCCTCTTCTCCAGGCTAAACAGTCCCAGCTCCCTCAGCCGCTCCTCGTAAGACTTGTTCTCCAGACCCTTCACCAGCTTCGTTGCCCTTCTCTGGACTCGCTCGAGCACCTCCATGTCCTTCTTGTAGTGAGGGGCCCAAAACTGAACACAGTACTCAAGGTGCAGCCTCACCAGAGCCGAGTACAGGGGGACAATCACTTCCCTGGACCTACTGGCCACGCTGTTTCTTATGCAAGCCAGGATGCTGCTGGCCTTCTT
>NW_023306288.1:0-1272 GCF_011077185.1 Oxyura jamaicensis
TCCGTTAGAGTAAAGCAATCCATATAGTAGTAGGTGCCTTTATTGCATGCAGCTCAGCATGCAGGTGAGTAATTGTTATAGCGTATTTATGGATAGGGTGACAATGTTACTCTGTGTATTTGCTTTGTGGCATACAGGGCTGCAAGGTACTGAGGGGGGAAGCAGTTCTTAGGGCTAGGGTTGTAATCCTAAAACCTAAACCCCTAACCCTAAAAACCCTTGCAACCCTAACCCTAAAAGCCTTACAACCCTAAAAAGCCTAAAGCCCCAACCCTAAAAACCTTAAAAATCCTTAGAAACCTAAAAAGCCTAAAGCCCCAACCCTAAAAACATTTAAAAACCTAACCCTAAAAACTCAACCCTAAAAACTCTGAAAATCCTAAAAATCTTAAAACCCTAAAAAGCCCCGATCCTAAAAACCTAAAAAAAACAACAACCCTAAAAACTCCAAAACCCTAACCCTAAAAAACCCTCACATCCCTAACCTGCAAAGACCTCACAGACCTAAAAACCCCAAAACCCTAAACCTAAAAAGCCTTACAACCCTAACCCTAAAAGCCCTAAAGGCCCAACCCTAAAAACCTTAAAAAGCCTTACAACCCTAAAAAGCCTAAAGCCCCCAACCCTAAAAACATTAAAAATGTAACCCTAAAAACCCTTAAAATCCGAACCCTAAAAACCCTAAAGCCCCAGTCCAAAAAAATACTGAAGACCTAAGAAGCCTGAAGTCCTAACCCAAAAAACCTTACAATCCTAACCCTAAAAACCCTAAAGCTCTAACCCTAAAAAAAACTTACAGCCCTTACCCTAAAAACCCTAAAGTCCGAGCCATAAAAAAATAAAAAACTGTAATCCTAAAAACCCATAAGCCCTAACCCTAAAAACACAAAGACCGAACGCTAAACACCCTAACCCCAACCCTCAAAGCCTTCAAACCCCAACCTAAAAATCCTAAAGCCCAACCCTAAAAACCCTAACAACCCTTAAAACCCTCACAGCCCGCACCTTAAAAGCCCTTACCACCTTAATCCTAAAAGCCCTTACAACCTTAACTCTAAAAGCTCTAAACCCTAACCTTAAAAACCCTAAACCTAAAAACCTTAAGAATCCTAACCCTTAAAACCCTAACCCTAAAAACTCTAAAACCCCTAACCCTTTAAAACCCTCACAACCCTAAGCCCCAATCCTAAAAACCCTAACGTCCTAGGCTTAAAAACCCCAGCCATTAGTACCCTAAATCGCCAACCCTAGAAACTGTAACTGTAAAAACCC
>NW_023306289.1:0-2829 GCF_011077185.1 Oxyura jamaicensis
CTTCCTTCCTTCCTTCCTTCCTTCCTTCCTTCCTTCCTTCCTTCCTTCCTTCCTTCCTTTCTTCCTTCCTTTCCTCTGTAATAACTCAGGGTGAGACCAGCTTAATTTGGACTGTCATCAGAGAGTAACATGATCTTTCCTGAGATTTGCACTAATAAACACCATAATGTCAATGTAGAGACATTGTTTCCCTCTCTGTATTCAGCTTCAAGTTTGTGTTGTGTAAAAAGGAATCACTAATAGCAATTTTGAAGCTTAAAAGCTCACAAATCACTTGTGTGAAAATCCAGCTGTCTCATGCAATCTGACGTTTGGTTAGCTTTCATCAATTGCAAGCATTTTTTTCTATAAAAAAAGTGAAAGCACAAATGTGTATTGGCAAATGCAGAAATGGCTGATGGAAAGGACAACTGTTTCCAGGCAAATTACCACAATGAGCAGCAAATAGTACTGGCATTTTAGAAAAGGTGACAAAATCCGTATTAGACCAAGCATCACTGCATTTTAAAATGACTGATGTAAAACTGCCAGGGACAACACTGGCTGCCCATTTTGATCTCATTATTGTTGGCAAAAAACTCTTTGAAGCTTGGAATCTTATCTCATAAAAGAAAAGAAAAAAAAAAAAAGTCCCATCTCTGATTTATATATGTGTTATGGTTTAACACCAGTAGGTCACCAAGAACCACACAGATAAACTGTCACTCTGCTAGGAGAACATGGGAGAAAATAGAATCAAAAAGCTTCTGGATGCAGATAAGGAGATAAGGACAGAGAGATTTCTCACCAGTTATCATCAAGGCTAAAATGACTCAGCATAGGGAATTTATTAGTAATTAATAATAGACTAGAGAAGTGAGAAAAAGTAATTCCCCCACCCCCCACCTCAAACTTTTCAACCTCCTCTCTTCAAGTGGTACAGAAGAATGATGAACAGGACTGTGGTCGGTCTATATCACTTTGTCTCTGATGGCCCTTCACGGTCACTCTCTGCCCCTGTTCCACATAGGGTCCTCCCACAGGATGCTGCCCTTCCCAAACTGACCCTGCGGGGGCTTCCCACAGGCAGCAGCCCTTCAAGCACTGCTCCCACATGGCTCCGTACCATGGGGTCCATCCATCCCCCAGGAGCAAACTGCTCCAGCACGGGTCCCCCACAGGTGGGCAGCAGCTTCCCCCAGATCCCCTGCTCCTGTGAGGGCTCCTCTCCATGAGCTGCAGCAGCGGCCGGGGCCTGCTCCTGCGGGGGCTCTCCATGGGCCGCAAGCCTCCTCCAGGCCACATCCACCTGCTCCAACGGGGGCTCCCCCATGGGCTGCAGTATGGAGATCTGCTCCATGTGGGACCCATGGGCTGCAGGGGGACAGCCTGCTCCACCAGGGGCCTCTCCACAGGCTGCAGGGGAACTTCTGCTGCCTGCCTGGAGGACTTCCTGCCCTCCTGCTGCACTGACCTTGGGGGCTGCAGGTCTAGTTCTCACTCCTCTCACCCAGCTGCTGTTGCACAGCATTTTTTTTTTTATTATTTTTTTTTATTATTATTTTTTCATTTCCTTATCTCTGCTCTCTCAGAGGCCCACCCAGCATCGCTCATGGCTTGGCTCTGGCAAGCGGCAGGTCCCATAGATGGCTCCGCTCTGACATGGGGCAGCTGCTGGGCTCTGCACCAGTAGGTGTCACCACTGCAGCCCCTGTAGTACCAGAACCTTGCCATGTAAAACCATGAAAAAATTTGAAGGGGTAACTTGTAAGGGTTCACGAGCCTTTTGTGAAATAAATTCCTTTTCTCATTCTATAGCTCCTGGTGTACAGTACCACACTGATCAAAGAACAGTCAGTAGTGGACAAAATCATTCTGAGTTCTTTATTGTTTTTTATTGTTATCTTTATCTTTTATTGTGTTCTTTTGACATGAGGCAGACACAGATATCTGTAAAATGATAAGAAGAAACCAAGAATTCATCCAAAACCCATTGAAGGTGATCAAAATCTTGTCATTGAATACATTGATCTCTCTCTCTCTCTCTCTCTCTCTGTGTGTGTGTGTGTGATACAATATAAATAAACCCTTAAAATGAAAATCAGAGGTCATTTAAATAATTCTTTTTTTAATTACTCTTGCCACCCTTGTACAAACAAGAAATCTGTGAAAAGCAAAAACTGTTCTTAGTGAAACTAGCTGTAATTAAGACCCCCCAATTTTATTTTGACTCGTAACAGGCATATTTTAACTATTGTTTTTCAAATTTTTTGAAACTGGCTTTATAATTTCAGTGAAGCAGTTTCATGCAGAAGATAACTGAGAACATGAATTTTACCTTATTCTATTTGAAAAGATGTATGCTTCACAGTAATTGCCATCCTTAGTGTTACCAATATATCTATATTTCCTTGCAAAACACAATATTTTTCACATCAGTATGGAGTTCTCCATATTATACATTTACATATATGCAGTTAACAAATGACAGAATGATATAAAGCAAGGAAGGAAAATCATCCATCCCTACTATTCTGACCTCAGAAGAAAATTCCATATCTGTTCATGAAGTGGGTGGATGGGAAATTCTTCCCTGGTTTCTGGAGACATCTACTAGGAAACCAGGAAGCATTTTTTTATGATATAAATAAAAGGAGTCATAGAAAGTTGAAAGAAAGAAAAAATGGGAGCTTGTGAATTTTGCAGATAAGAGGAAAAAAAATAATATGAAAATGATATGCTTCTCTTCTCTTCTCTTCTCTTCTCTTCTCTTCTCTTCTCTTCTCTTCTCTTCTCTTCTCTTCTCTTCTCTTCTCTTCTCTTCTCTTCTCTTCTCTTCTCTTCTCTTCT
>NW_023306290.1:0-1326 GCF_011077185.1 Oxyura jamaicensis
CCTGTCCCCATCCCATGTCCCCATGTCCCTGTCCCCATCCCTGTCCCCATCCTGTCCCCATCCCACGTCCCCATCCCACGTCCCCATCCCTGTCCCCATCCTGTCCCCATGTCCCCGTCCTCATCCCATGTCCCCATCCTGTCCCCATCCCATGTCCCCATCCCTGTCCCCATCCCATGTCCCCATCCCGTCGCAAACCCTGTCCCCATCCTGTCCCCATCCTATGTCCCTGTCCCCATCTCTGTCCCCATCCCATGTCCCCAGCCCTGTCCCTGTTCCTGCCCCCATCCCTGCCCCCATCCTGTCCCCACCTCTGTCCCCATTTGTCTCCCTATCCCCGTCCCATGTCCCTATCCCATGTCCCCATCCCTGTCCCTATTTGTGTCCCTGTCCCCATCCCTGTCCCTATCCTCGTCCTGTCCCCAAGTCCCCATTCCCATCCCTGTCCCCATTCCTGTCCCCATTTTTGTCCCTATCCCCATCCCACGTCCCCATCCCTGTCCCTATTTGTGTCCCCAACCCGTCCCCATTCCCACCCCTGTCCCCACCCCACGTCCCATCCCTGCAGACCCCAAATCGAGCTTGGTGTCATGCCGTGGGTGACGGTGACACCCATGGGTGACACCCCACGGGTGCCAGTGACCCCCCACAAATGCCAGTGACCCCCCACGGGTGTTGGTGACACCCCATGGGTGCCTGTGACACCCCACAAGTGACACCCTACGAGTGCCAGTGACCCCCTGTGGGTGACACCCCACGGGTGCCGGTGACACCCCATGGGTGCCCCCCCACGGGTGTTGGTGACACCCCACGGGTGTTGGTGACACCCCATGGGTGTCAGTGACACCCCACAAGTGACACCCCACGGGTGCCCCCCCACGGGTGCCGGTGCCCGCGCCCACCTCCCCGCCCCCTCTCCCCTATCGGTGTCCCCGACGTCACCGCGCGCCCGGTGCCTGTCCCCGTGCCACCCGTCGTGACACCGGCACCGATGTCACCTCCTGGGGGGGGGGGGGGGGTGCGGGGGGGGTCCCCTTGTGACACGGGGACACTCGGGAGCAGCAGCACCCATGGGTGGCGCCGGGGACTCAGGGTCCCGGATAGGGTCGGGGGGGGGGGGGGCGGGGGCCCCCCCCCCCCCCCCCCCCCCCCGCGCCCCCCCCACTGTTATTGTAGGGTCGCCATGAAAACAAAACGCCCCAAATGCCGATGAGTTCCGGGGGGGGGTGTCACAAAAGGACCCCCCCCCAATATATGGGGGCAGGGGGGACAACGCCATCCCCTAAAAGCGTGGGGGGGCTCCGTGTCCTGCCCCCCCCCCCCCCC
>NW_023306291.1:0-4153 GCF_011077185.1 Oxyura jamaicensis
TTGGGCTGGGCATCGGTCAGCGGGTGGTGAGCAATTGCATTGTGCATCACTTGTTTGTACATATTATTATTATTATTATTATTATTATTATTATTATTATTATTATTTTATCCTGTCTTAATAAACTGTCTTTATCTCAATCCACAGGCTTCACTTTCCCGTTTCTCTCCCCCATCCCAGAGAGGGAGGGGGGAGGGTGAGTGAACGGCTGTGTGGTGTTTAGCTGCCAGACGGGTTAAACCACAACAGTAATATAAATAAAAATAAAGCCTTTTTTTTTTTTTTTTTCCCATGGAAAAAAAAAAATCAAAATCTAAAATCTAGGGATACTATCTTGTTTTAAAAATACAGTGTTTTTAAGATTTCCTAAGAAACTAAATGCCTGGGTTCCCTTGCATTTGAACTTGACCATTAGCAGACGTTAGAAGAACAGCATTTTTGGCCACTACAGTTAAGAGGAGGTCTACAAAATTTTTGAATGAGATTCTTTGTACATGTAATATTTATGTATCACTATATTTGAATGCAGTTTTCAAAAGTACTTAAGGAAGATAGAGAAGTAGCTTCATCAAATAGATTTGAACAGGTAGGGAAACAGATTTAGTAGAATCTTTAAGTTAGTATAGAATGCCAAGACTGTGTTACAAGTTATGTTACAAGTTAACCAATATTCTTTCTTCTTCTTCCTCACCTCTTACTCTCAAGTTCTTGACTTTTCAGAAGCAACGTTACCTTCTCTCTACCACCCCATTCTCTCTATTCCAGCAGCCATATATAAACACTAGATATAAGTAGGTAGGCAGATAGGTAGGTAGGTAGGTAGAAGAAACACTTTATTATTATTAATTTTATTTTGTTTTATTTTATTTATTTTATTTTATTTTATTTTAATTTTATGTTTGTTTGTTTTAATTAGTGAGCTATGAATTCACAATAATAAGTTTTATCGCATAACCTACAAGGTCAGAATTAGTCAGAACACGTGATATATCATTCTCCCTATTTCTGTTAAATGACAAAACGTTAAACAATTTTAAATTATGTTTAAATTTCAAAATGTATAATATATTAAAGGAGAACATTACAAACTGAAAGAAATGCAAGAGTTTATATTCACTCTACTTTGGGAAAAAGCCTGATGTTATTTCCTGTTGCTCTAATGGCAAGTACAATTCAATCATAGAGTGCTATGCTATTAGGAGTTCCTATTTTCTTCATAAATGTGGATGATCCACCAAAACAACAGAAAAACTGGCAGATGTTTCCTTTTCATTGACAGAAAATATGATAAATGTCAAAGACCAAGAAGTATGTTCTTGCAGGGAGTTATTTATAAGTTTATTTGCATATTTAAACAAAGTTGGATATTCATAACTACAGAAAGCAGAAAGATTATTCAAAAAAAAATACTATAAATGTTATATTTTAACTTTATATATATATATATTGGAGGTAGGGCAATAGTTTCAGAGAGTATGCAAGAGTCTGAAATGAAAAAGACATTGGAAGGGTACCCTACAAAACAGATTTGAAAATAAACTGACAGTTGATGTAGTTTGCTGCAATCCAGACAAGTTGGGGAATGGTAAATATATATTTATATATATATATATATATATATATATCCTTTTTTTGATCCTTAAAGTTTGTATTTATGTGCCTCAGAGACAAATCATCTCTGGCTGGGATAGTTATGTTGTTACCAGAGAGAGGTTGAACAGTGTGAGACAGCAGCAATTCTCTTGAGCCCTATTCAATTCACCGGTACAATCCTAATAAGTGCTTCCATGAACTCCCAGGTAGGCTACTTCAACATGTGGATTTCAGAGCTATACCTTGTCATAGAGCTAAGCTGAACTTTTGCTCCAAGCACTATGAAACAACCAGTACAGAAATAGGGAACTTATGTCACCAGGTGCCTTTTCCCCCATCATCTTGTCATAAATGTCTTTTGCATCTTGTCTCAAACTGACTGTAATTTTATTTTGTTAGGAACTTTCTTTGTATTAAAATGGTATTCAGAGCAAAGTCTTGCTCCCTAGGTACTAACTTTATTGGGAGAATACAGAAAAAAATTAGAAGGAAAAGATCTGCTACGGAGAGTGAGAGACTCCCTACAGTTCCTCCACCTTATTCACTTTGTTATGATGAACATGAGATAAGTGAAAACAATACTCATCCTCTTTCTGCTACCTTCCTAAAGGTTATTTCTTACAAAATTTCCTGGAAACTGGAAATTACTTCTGCATGAACACTGCCTTTTCCCTTGTTTGAATGTATTGCTTAATAATATGTAAAGTTCCATTAGTCTTTCAGATTAACAAAATAGATGATGATTCTCTCTCTAGCAGAATATCTGAAAAAATAGATCTGGACCATGAAGTAAATGTTCAAATACTTGGAGTATGAATTTTAATAATATCCACATCTAATCTTACATAGTTCTTTGGGACTGTCATCTTCTGAAACAGAGATGGCTGTACCTCAGGTGTACAACTTTTGCATGTAACACTTTAGAATCTCTTCAATTTTGTAGTAACAAAATGTAAGATACGTGTTTGGAAAAGACATCAGAAAACTGAAAATAAATGATTCACTTCATATTAAGTCACCTTAAGAAACTACAATGAGAAACAAAGATGCTGAAACAAGTGAATTCAATTTAGGAAAGCAGAGAAAGAAAGCTTTATTTTATTTTATTTTATTTTATTTTATTTTATTTTATTTTATTTTTTGAGAAAAAATAAAATAATAATCCAGTGTCCTAAGACTAAATAAATATAGTTGGAGATGTATAAAACACAACACCTGGGACAGTGATGCTACATTAAGTATGTTTTAGGAACAGAATTAATCTAACATTATGTCATTATATTTAGTTATAAATTCCATCCAGATATAGTTACTTTAGTCTTTATCATAACAGGCTAGTAATTTTCTAAGGATTTTCTGACATTGCAAAAGTAAAATAAATAAATAAATAAATAGAAATAACAAGTTTTATTGCCTAAGGAGGACATTATGATAAAACTATATGTTATATCAGATATTTAAGATACCATAAATATTCAAAATGATTAATATGATTTTGGACACTTGCCTTATTTAGCAGTTTCTGCACTGAATTCTCTATTACACTTTGAAAGAACACTTTTTCTTTTTTTTTTTGACTGAAGATTTTTCAGTATGCATTATATATATGTAAATATAATACTTTAGAAAGTACATACTACATTAGTGAGAGACCAAAATCTTTGAAAGACTGGAAAAATGCATAATGGATATATTACTCTTCCACTGGAAAGATATGAGTACATATACTAATATCAAGCATACAAAACAGACCATTCCATGACATTGGGAAACTGATACTTCCATTGGCTAGATGCATTCTTAGGAACAGGTTATTACCTTTTGAACATTACACCAGACTCTGGGTAGTCAGCTTAAAATGTGGGGTGTAGTTTTAGCTGCTCTTGTAGAGCAGTTTAATTTGTTGATTCCTCTGTTATATAGATCAGAGAAGAAAGGTTGAAACTCGTGAGAGTTCTGAAAAATTATTTGTAAAATGAATATCATGTATGACAGAATTTGAATAAGTATATATGTAGCTAAATATATATAACTAATTTCTATCACCATTGTACACAGAGTCAGTTTCCGGGAATGTGCAACAAACATAGCCTTCAGAAAGAATGCCTCCCAGGTTTTACTTTGGATTTAGTAAAGACTAGCAGTAAAATTTATGGATAGAAACAATAGAAGGGTCAGTGAATGTAGTAAGAAACACAAGCAGCATAGACATGATCAAAAATATACATCATTGCATGCACTTTAACTATAAAGAACTTAGAGAAACTAAGGACACCTTCAGGGTGAAATATGAAGATTCTCAGTTCATCAGAAAGATTTTGATTCTCAGTTTTTCCTTAGTTGGAGAAAACATAGTGGGATGGTAAAAAAAAAAAAAAAAAAAAAAAAAAAAAATCATTGTTTTTCTGTTTCACAGAGACAGAGGGTGGAAGGAAATAATTTTCTTTACTGAATCAAAAACTGTCTTTTGGAATTTATAAATGACCTGACTATCTTTTGATAACACAAACTAGGATCTGAGGTACTTAATTTAGTTTAAGCATGATTAATAAGTATTTTC
>NW_023306292.1:0-3227 GCF_011077185.1 Oxyura jamaicensis
GAACTGAGGAAGAAGAGGGGACACGGGGCGTCCCCAGAGAGCCGAGGGGACAGCTCGGGGGGTGGGGACACGGGGCCGGTGTCCCCAGTTGCGTCCCCACCTTGTCGTAGTGCTTGAAGACGTCGGAGGCGGCGCTGGGCTCCAGCACGTTGTAGATGATGAGCTTGCAGAAGCCGGCCAGCAGCACGCGGCGCCGGTGCAGATCCTCCACGCGCGCCTCGGCGTCCTCAGGATCTGTGGGGACAAGGGGACAGCTTGGGGACAGCCAGGGGACAGCTGGGGGACACAGGGAGCAGCTGGGGGAGGTCCTTGAGGGGGTTTGGGGACACTCAGGGAGCATGGAGGGGACTTGGGACGCCAAGGGGATGTAAAAAATAGCCAGGAAGGGTCCTCGATGGGGTTTGGAGACATCTTGGGGACAAGGGGACAGCTTGGGGACAGCTTGGGGACAGCCAGGGGACACAGGGAGCAGCTGGGGGAGGTCCTTGAGGGGGTTTGGGGACACTCAGGGAGCATGGAGGGGACTTGGGACGCCAAGGAGATGCAAGGAATAGCCAGGAAGGGTCCTCGATGGGGCCTGGGGACATCTTGGGGACAAGGAGGGGACACAGGGGACACTGAGGGGACAGCTTGGGGACACTGGGAGCAGCTAGGGGAGGTCATCCATGGGGATTGGGGACACTGAGGGGACGTTAAGAGGATTTGGGACACTGAGGGGTGCCAGAAGCAGCTAGGAAAAGTCCTCCAGGGGGCTTGGGGACATCCTGGGGACATCTTGGGGACATTAAGGGGACTAAGGGGACAAGAAGGGGACTCAGGGCACACTAAAGGGATGCCAGGAGTAGCTGGGGCAGGTCTTCGAGGGGGTTGGGGAGGGCAAGGAGACATTGAAGGGACAGTGTGAGGACATCGGGGCCACTCTGGGGCCATGAGGGCCACCTGGGGACCACCTTAGGGACACAAGGGGACACCTTGGGGACACAAGGGGACATCTCAGGGCCACCAGGGCCACCTCAGAGACATTTTGAGGCCACCAGGGACTGCTCAAAGATGTCTTGGGGCCACTTTGGGGACATCGGGGCCACTTTGGGGGCCACAGGGGCCACCTGAGGACCACCAGGGCCACCTGGGGATGACCAAGGCCACCTTGGGGACACAAGGGGACACCTTGGGGATACAAGGGGACATCTCAGAGGCACCAGGGCCACCTCGGAGACATCTTGAGGCCACCAGGGACTGCTCAGAGATGTCCTGGGGCCACTTTGGGGCCACCTTGGGGACATTGGGGCCACTCTGGGGCCACGGGGACCACCTGGGGACCACCAGGGCCACCTGGGGACCACCTTGGGGACAAGAGGGGACATCTCAGGGCCACCAGGGCCACCTCAGAGACATCTTGAGACCACCAGGGACTGCTCGGAGAAGTCCTGGGGCCACTTTGGGGACACGGGGGCCACTTTGGTGGCCACGGGGGCCACCTGGGCCGCTTGGGGACACGTTGGGGACACGTTGGGGACACGAGGGGGGACCTCACCGTCCCCATCCCCGGGGCTGAAGACGTGGTCGAGGAGCACGGCGGCCAGCTGGCAGCGCAGCCCCGTGTCGGGCACCAGGCGCAGGGGCGCCAGCGCCGCCCTGTCCCCGCGCGTCACCGCGGGGCCCAGCACCAGCAGGAGGTCGCTCAGCACCGTGAAGGCCTCGGGGACAACGGGGACGAGGTCGGCGGCGTGCCACCGCCGGTGTCACCTCGCCCCGGGTCCCCCCTCGGTGTCACCTGCTCCCGGACGCCAGCGTCCCCGTCGGAGAGGCAGCTCTGGCACAGGGCGCAGAAGGAGGTGGCTTTGGTCTTCAGGCTGCGCAGCTGCTCCTGGGGACACCCAGGTGGCACTTGGGGACACCCGGCTGGCACTTGGGGACGTCCCCAAGCTGGGGCCACGTCCTCCCTAAGAGAGGGCTGTCCCCCTGTTGTCCCCTCCCTGCTGTCCCGCTGTTGTCCCCAACCCCCCGGGGTGCTAGCACTGACGGGGTCCTGGTCCTGTCTCCATGTCCCTGTCCCTGTCTTCATGTCCTGTCCCTGTCCCCTGTCCGTGTCCTGTTCCTGTCCCCATGTCCCCGTCCATGTCCCCACGTCCTGTCCCTGTCCCCGTGTCCCCTTCCATGTCCCTGTCCCTGTCCCCATATCCCTGTCTGTGTCCTCATGTCATGTCCTTATCCCCATGTCCTGTCCCTGTCCCCTGTCCCCATGTCCCCATCCATGTCCCAATGTCCTGTCCCTGTCCCCATATCCCTGTTCCCATGTCCCTGTCCCTGTCCACTCTTCCTGTCCCAATGTCCTATTCCTGTCCCCATGTCCCACCCTGCCCCCTGCCCCATATCCCCCTCCCCACGTCCCTGTCCCCTTCCCGATGTCCCCACACCCCCAGGTCCCTGTCCCCACAGCATCCCTGTGTCCCCGTGTCCTTGTCCCCTTCCCCGGTGTCCCCATGTCCCCAAGCTCACCTGGGGGACGTCGGTGGCAGGCAGCCGGGACAGCTCCCAGAGGATGTGGAAGTAGGCACAGGTGATGGCGGGGACAAGGACCTGTGGGGACACAGGGTGGCATCGTGTCCCCTCCCTGGCATTGTCCCCAGCGTCTCCGATGTCCCCAGTGTCCCCAGGTACCTGCGGGGGCACCTCGCCCGTGTCGGCTGCGCGCTGCAGGACGAGGGCGCAGGGCTCGAAGAGCTGCCAGGGCGTCAGGTCGTGGGCACTGCGGGGACAGGGGACACGGGGACATGGGGACACGGGGACACGGGGACAGGGAAATGCGGACACTGGGCAGGAGGACAGGGACATCAGGGACAGGAATATGGGGACACTGGGGACAGGGAGGTAGAGACAGGGATCTGGGGACATCAGGAAGGGGATGGGGATGTTGGGAAGGGGACAGGGACACTGGGAAGGGGACGGGGACACTGGGAAGGGGACGGGGACATCGGGAAGGGGACGGGGACATAAAAAAAAAGAACAGGGACATGGGGCCAGCGCCCCAGGGGCCAGCAGGGGACACCTGGGGCCAGCGGGGGACACACTGGGGACAGCAGGGGACATGTTGGGGACACGTTGGGGACACAGGGTGCACCTGAAGAGGGCGGCGAGGCGCTTTAGGGTGGCAGCGGCGCTGTACAGCTCCTCCTCGTCCAGGAACGGCACCTGCGGGGGGGGGGCGGGGGGGGGGGGGGGGCCCC
>NW_023306293.1:0-1078 GCF_011077185.1 Oxyura jamaicensis
GCCTGTGTGTGTAAGAGTGTGACTGAGACGGAACCTAGTTCCGAAGCGAGTGTGGAGGTCTTCTAACCGCGGTTCCAATCTCCCGCGAGGGACTTGGCCGGTGAAGGACCGAAGGGATTCCTATAGGATTCGTGGGTGGGTGATAGGTCCCCCTGCAAGACACTCTTACTGGGTAACCAAGGGCTGTAGGAATTGCCACAGTAAAATTCCTAGATGGGTCAGACAAAATTGAAGACTCGGGACCAGAGAAAAGGGAGCAAATTAAAAATGGTTCAGTACTATGTGATAAAATGGCCAAATCAGGATATCCAATAATTAATAAGGACCTGGAACCTGTGGAATCAGGACCTTTGAGTCCATCACGGTCAGCTCAGGCTTGTGAGCTGTATGCTCTATGTTGGGCCCTGGAACTATTAAAGGGGAAAAGTGGGGCTATATTTACAGCATGTTGAACTGAATGAACTCCCCATGCAGTGTTGTACAACAAAAACTGGAAGTTTCTCCAAAGATGTTGCCATTAAATTAATAATATTAATTAATAAAATATAATTGATTAAAAAGTACTCATCTACTGCCATGAAATACTGTTACTATTAAACTTTATGTTCTGGTTTGGAGACAAAATATAGGTAAGGCAAAATATAGGTAAGGCATGAGCATGTGTTTTTCTGTTTCCTTAAGGTGGTGAGCTTTAATTCTATTCATGCTAAGTCTCAGTGAGACATACCAGCATCCTTGTGGCCCCACTCATTTTAATGCTGTAAAATCGTGGGTCAGATGATTCAAAGCCTTAATGTAATGTACTCAAGTAGGGGAAAGGTGAATTGGTATCATTTATTTTAAAAAGTCATATGGTGGATTTGTTTGTTTGTTTCTAAGTTTGTACTAATATAAAAATCACATGAGCAGGCTTGTTGAAAAGTAAAAGTTATTCTTATGTAAGTGCATTTACTCTTTCTATTTTTTGAACAAACAGAAGTATCAAATACTTGTTTAAATATTAAGTTGGTGTTTTGAGCCTGCAAAATTTAATATTGGCTCTAAAACTCTGCTTTCATAAGTACCATTTATTATATCA
>NW_023306294.1:0-2582 GCF_011077185.1 Oxyura jamaicensis
TTTTTTTTTTTTTTTTTTTTTCTTAAGAAAAAGATGAGATAGCTAGACTTCATTTTTGACCCCCCATGCAGTAGTGCTGGAAGGAGAAGGCCTTCTTTCAAAGCTCTGGAAAGCCATCTGAAAACTTATCTGTATCCTACTGACTGGCTGCTATGCAAGAAAAATTGCTTAGTGCAAAAGACAATCAGTGCAGTTAAGATCCTCTGAACATCGTAAATTTTTTCTTAATTCTTCTTACTATATTGGCTTCATTAGGCAACAACCAGATTATTCTACTCTGCAGTTTAGTAAAATGGATGAAGGGCAGGGTAAATTGCTTTCAGCTTTCCTAAGTAACAAGTAAATTAGAAGTTCTTTTAATATTTTGATACTTAATCTGACACAACCAGAACATCCAGGACATTTTTTTTCTTTTTACCCCAGAGACTGCTGAACTTCTGCATTAAGACATTTTCCCCTGTTATTCAAATTTCTGTAGATAAACTTGTAGTTACTAATTTGTAAAATCCTATTGCAACATTTTTTGGGATGCTGTGTAAAATGGACTATTTTTTATTTATTTATTTATTTTTTTTTTTATAAAATGAGCTGGATGAGCAGAATGATCAATAGAAGAATATGTGGAAAAGAGTGACCTGGTAGAAATGAAATGACTAAGAAAAGTGGATTTCATGTAAAAGTCCCCACAACAACTCTACAACACAACCATAGATGTTGTACTGAGGAACTCCTCTCTAGAGGCATTCCACGGAAGGAGGTGGGACATATCTCTCCATCACCTTGTCAGATGTGAAATGCTCAACCCAGTGCAATCAGTGATTCCTTGGTTTCAGTGGGTCATAATCCAAGAATTAATTGCAAGACTTTTTCACATCACTTGAGATGACAAATGCAGGTAGAAAAAGAATCATTAGCCATTCATAGAGACTTCCACTGAGGAAAAAGAGGTCATATTTATTGAACAACAACAAAATGATAAATACAGGTCATCTACCCTGCTTTATTAATCAGTCTTGCATTGCTCATTCTTTCAACAGCATAGCAGATAAGTGAAAGTGGGAAGAAAACTATGAGAAGTTACAACTTATTGTTTGTAACATTCAGAGATTCCATCAATAAATAATCAGAAATTTGGGCATAATTTTATGTCCAGTTGCCCAGGACTATTGAAAAATAAACATCTCTCCTTCCCCCCCCCCCCATAATTTCTTGCTATTTTCAACCAATAGCGTCTTTAAGTTCCATTTTTGTTCATTTGCAACTCAGCTTTTTGATTTGTAGTACATTGTTGGAAATACAAATAGTAATAAAAGAAGTCTGGGCTTTTGTAAGGGAAGCATATTCTGTGAATGAATACTACATCTCACTTCTTCAGGAATAGATTATATCTTTTGACTTTGATAAACTCAAAAGAAAAAGAGATAAACAGTTTGATATCACACAAAAATACTAAATTCTGGATGATCTATGCAGAAAACATTAATCTCCTGTTATCACATAAACACTCAACAGATCTGGATTTAGAATCTATGATGCCAGTCAATCACATTTATCATTTTTGATAGGAAGCCATTACTTTAGTACAGTCTCATTTTTAATATACATACACTCTCCAACTGAACAGAATCCAATTATAGGTCTCCCCTTGTCTCTTTAGAAATGCACTTCACTATCTGAAGTACACAGTTTCCTGTAGTCTAGGGAAAAGATTTTTATGCAGATGTGGAAAGTAAGGACAAAAAGCTTATGAGTTTTTCTCCTGTCTCTTTCAGAAACTTCATGTTCTCTAAAAGTCTTCCAAGGCCCTTTAGGAAAATGTCTCTAGTATGTTATATTTTGTTGATCACATTAGGTGCTCAGATAGAACCATGAGAAGTGCAGTGTAAGGTAGGAAGACAACATAATGAACAAGATAGCCTGATGGCAGCATCTGCTATATTTTAGAGTCTGTCAGTGTTCTACAGGCACTCTGTGGTGTATTCACTGACATGCTGATGTCTTGCTGAAAAACACATTCCTCCAGGGCATTGAAGTCACTCTAGAATAGACAATTAGTACAGTGCACAGCCTAAGAAACGAAGACAAAATGTTTGCTCAGCAGCACCCTTGTAGTGTAAGCCATCAGAGCTCACAGTGGAATTAAGTTTGTGGAGACAGGATCTGTGATTGTACTTCTAATAATGTAAAGGAATATTTTTGCCTAAGTAAATATTTGAATGACATATTTCTCTGCAGTAAATATCTGAAGGGCAGATTTCTCTGCAATAAACATACAATTAGAATTATTTTTGTTTCCTGTCTATTGTACCCAAAGGAAACATGAGGTGATCATTGTATAAAATACCTTAGAATAATCTATTAATGATTTTATATAAATACATTAATTTCCCTCCCAGTGTAAATTTGAAAATAAATGGAGTCAGGGCTAGTTAGCACTGGTAATAGAACCTAAAGTGAAGTCAGGATCTCCCATGGACCAGTCCAGCACCCTAACAACAAGGCTCAGCAGAGCAGACCTTATGTTAGAATTTATATTTCTTCTTCCCAGTTCTCATCTCCTTCATAACCTTACTCTTGATAGG
>NW_023306295.1:0-1096 GCF_011077185.1 Oxyura jamaicensis
AACCTGTCCATTACCAATATAACTTTACAAAGCAACCACAAGCCAGGTGCCGCCTCTGCAGAAATACCACACAAGGGTTAAAACCTAGAGAGCTGTTTCAGCAGCTACGGTGCCGCTTCTGCAGCACTTACCACACAGGAGTTAAAACCTAGAGAGCTGTTTCAGCAGCTACGGTGCCGCTTCTGCAGCACTTACCACACAAGAGTTAGAACCGAGAGTGCTGTCGCCGCAGCAACTCTTACCAGACCATTACCAGACCAGATGCTGATCCTGCAGCGTATACCAGACCACCAATGCCGAACCTGCAGAGCTTTCGCTACTGTCTAACGGACGATGCCTAGGCTTACCCCGGGAGCTCCCTGCCCAACCGAGCGTGGCTTTCGCCGCGTCTGACCGGCAGGCTTTCCAGACCAGATCGGTACTGAAAACCAGAAAGCACCTTTGCTTACCTATCCAGTGGTACGTTGTGAGCAGCGGAGGTTGGTCGCAGGTCGATGGCTCCCCGAGAAACTCCTCGGTGCCGGCTGGAGCGTAATCGAGACACGATCCGCCTCAGCAGTGCCCACGCCGTCCCATCTGGGTCGCCAAAATGTTAGCGTAGCAGACACATAACCACAATGTGATTATATGAAGGTGCTTTATTCAGCGCTGGAAACCAGGGGCAGGCGCCCAAATCTGGCCTCAGGTCCCGTTACATCCCGATCGCTATTAATATCCTAAAAGTTACATATTCATTAGTATTTATTAATATTTACAACATCAGCCTCGCTTCGTATGCTAATTCTCTCTCCTCCCATTTGCACATGCGTGGTGCTCTCTGGTGGTCGTCCCGGGGGTCTTCCAGATGAAGTAAGGAGTCATCCTCAGGGTTAAACTTTTCACCTCTTCTCCTTGGCGCATGCTCCTTTTCAGTTCTTGACTTTCATTAGTTCTTGGCTTCAGTCCAAACCCACCTTATCCATCTTATCTTCCTAACAAGGCTCAAATTGTTCCTGTTCTCTCTCTCAAGGTCCATCTTGTCACTCCTCCATCCTTCTATCATTTATTTCTGTTTTCCTTTATTATATACATGATAATATTTAGCTATGAATCTCCC
>NW_023306296.1:0-3010 GCF_011077185.1 Oxyura jamaicensis
GAGGCCTCTTTCACTTTTCATTCATACCACAAGAAAATATCACTTAAGGTAATTTGTCCACGGCTTCAGGAGGTCCATGTCTACTCCCGTGGTGAGCGGCTGAGAGTGGAGACCCCTCCGAGGAAAATGCTCGGGGTGCACCTAGGGGCGTCCGTTCCACAGTCGATCCCACAGCCGAGCAGAGCTGCTCCTGGCACAAGGAACGATGCTATTATAGTTTTGTATAATTACACCAAAGAGATGCATTGCAATAAGGAGCGAGTGTGACATTGACAATTTGTTTCATGGTTTGGTTTTTGCCCATGTAATTGAACCTTACACATGATGTGGCTGTTACACTTCCCAGGATATCTAATTCCTGTGGCTCTAGGGGCGCTCACGGCAAGTAGACAGTCCAGTCTTTGTTATCTGCCAGGATCCCCACCAGACATGTCATAAAGGGGTCGTTAGCACTAGCCAGGGACAGGCACATCGCTTCTTGTCCTGTCATGTTGGCGAGGGTGACCCCGATGTTGTGGCATGGTTGGATGGAGACCCAGGGCTGGCAATAACCGATGACAGCGGCGATTGTGAGGAGGAGGCCAACCATGGCCTTACCCCTGTGCTGGTACCCATCTTGATCCGTGACCTGTGGAGACACAAGCATACCCTCGACCCCAAGTTATCAGAGGCTGGGGTCCCTCCCAAAGACCTGTATTTCAATTTTTTACCATCACTAAGGCCTGCTCTGATTCTGGCACCCGTGGAAGTGCGGAATTCATACTTTTGTAATGTTTTACTATGGGTGGTACCTCTTTGTGAGGAAAGGGTAATGCTAGGTGATTCATTATGTAAAGTGCCTTTCCCAACCTGTTCTGTGGTGTTTCCTGGGTGTC
Source organism: Oxyura jamaicensis (assembly GCF_011077185.1). Taxonomy (NCBI): domain Eukaryota; kingdom Metazoa; phylum Chordata; class Aves; order Anseriformes; family Anatidae; genus Oxyura; species Oxyura jamaicensis. The sequence continues at coordinate 876 of NW_023306296.1, forward strand.
TACTGAGGCAATAACTGGTCATCTCTGTGAGGAGCAACTGGCAGTCCAAAGGCTTAGCTATAGGATAAGTTATCATCATGGTATGAGTGACAGCTTCTCTCCCCTCTATCTTTTGGCTATTTCAGTCAATAATGATAAAGTGTATTATGTTTCTCTGTATCACTGAATAAATCCTTAATGATAGCCAAGACTTCAGTGTACTAATTACTGTATAACTGTTACAAGAAGGAAAGCAGGAAGACACCAAGGTTCAATTACGTGGGGAAAAAACAAACCATGAAACAAATTGTCCACGTCACACTCGCTCCTTATTGCAATGCATCTCTTTGGTGTAATTATACAAAACTATAATAGCATCGTTCCTTGTGCCAGGAGCAGCTCTGCTCGGCTGTGGGATCGACTGTGGAACGGACGCCCCTAGGTGCACCCCGAGCATTTTCCTCGGAGGGGTCTCCACTCTCAGCCGCTCACCGCGGGAGTAGACAAGGACCTCCTGAAGCCGCGAACAAATTATTTTAAGTGATATTTTCTTGTGGTATGAATGAAAAGTGAAAGAGGCCTCTTTGTGTGAGTGTGTGATTGTGCTGTGAGAGTGAGAAGTAGCATCGCGGCGAAGCACCATCCCTAGTGCTTAGTGGCTTGTTGATTGGTGTAGATTCTAGTAGGCACGCTACTTTACAAACATAATTTGTATGTGATTTTCACCCTGTTGCTTATTGTAATGTTTGCAGTGCTTGATAGAAAAATATATAGAAAGCATTTGGTTGATTGTAAATAAAAAGGGGGAATTGTGGGAAAGGAATTCGCAGGTGGCTTTGCGCTGTTTCCCACGTCCTTGTATTAGAGATAATGAGGAAACAAGCTAGAGACAAGTGCATGGAGAAGCTAGACCAATTATAAGTTATCGGCGCATGCTGTAGTTAGTTGCCTATATATACTCTGTGAGAACCTGCAATAAAGGAGGACGATTATACTCGCATCGAGGTTGCATCATTACTCGGGTCCGTTTACCTTTCCGACACGATAGCTACCTTTTCTGGTTGTTTTAGGACCTCTAACAATTTTAAAATTTCTTCAGCATGTTTTATCTGTTTTCCCTGAGCGGTCAGCAATCCACGTTCTTTCCATATCGCTCCATGAGCATGCACCAGACCGAATGCATATTTAGAATCTTTCCAAATATTTATTTTCCTTCCTGCTGCTAGTTCCAGTGCTCGCGTGAGAGCAATTATCTCTGCTTTCTGGGCGGACGTCCCAGGAGGTAATGGTTTAGACTCGATTACCTGCTGAGTGGTTGTAATGGCATACCCTGCCTTACGTTGTCCTTGTTTCACAAAGCTGCTTCCATCAGTATACCAAGATTCGACAGCATCTTCTAAAGGTTCTTCCTTACGATCAAGTCGACTGGAATACACGGTCTCCATTGTTTCTATACAGTCATGTGTTATTAGCTCATTCTGAGTTCCACTAAGGAAAGAGGCTGGATTCACAATGTTAGTGACCACAATTTCCACATCATCTTGTTCTACTAGTGTTGCTTGGTATTTTAAAAATCTCTGTGGCGAGAGCCAGTGACCTCCCTTTTGTTCCAAAACTGTTGAGACTGTATGGGAAACTAGCACTGTCATTTTCTGTCCCATTGTAAGCTTCCGAGCCTCCTGTATATTGATAACGACTGCTGCCACCACCCGAAGTCATCTGGGCCATCCTTTACTTACTTCATCCAGTTGTTTAGAGAAGTAAGCTACTACTCGTTTACAGGGACCCAGCTTTTGTGCTAATACTCCCAAAGCCATCCCTTGTCTCTCATGTGAAAATAACCAAAAAGGTTTCGACAGGTCCAGCACTCCCAAGGCCGGAGCACGCATCAATTCAAGTTTAAGTCTCTTAAAAGCTGTTCGCGCTTCTCCAGTCCAAACCAATTTTGACTGGTTACCTTTTATCAAGTCATACAGAGGCTTCACCATCAGTCCATAATTATAAATCCAAAGGCGACACCAACCTGTCATTCCCAGAAAGGTTCGCAGTTCTTTTATCGTTTGTGGTTCCGGAGTTCGACAAATGGCTTCCTTGCATTCAGTTCCCAGCTCTCGTTGTCCTCCTGAAGTCTCGAATGCCAGATAGGTCACACATTG
>NW_023306297.1:0-4174 GCF_011077185.1 Oxyura jamaicensis
GACAGAGCGAGAAGCTGAAAAGTCCCTGGCTTAGTGTAAGCATTGCTTTGCAGCAATTAAAACATCAGCATGTTATCAGCACTCTTCTCATCCTAATCCAAAACATAGCACCCTACCAGCTACTAGGAGGGAAAATAACTGTCCTAACTGAAACCAGGACAATGTGGAAATTTCCTATTTATTCCACTTTGGCTCCATAATGGGATTAGTCCTTATAGCACAGTTACCAGTGGTTTGTGCAGTTCAGCCTTCCATTGGTTTCTGTGAAAGATGATTTAATAGGCGAGGAGACCATAATGCTGTCAGTAGCTGTGGTGCTATTAGATCATACTGCCACTAATTGAGGCTTAATATGTCCCCTTTGCCTAAAATAATGTATTGTGGGTAATTTTATCTTGATATTCAATCTAAACTTTCCATCTCATTACTCCCAGCCTTACCTACTCCAGCCACCCTAAATAATTACTGGGCCTGTTTTCATCTATGTTAAAGATGTGGATGGTTATCATATTCCACCCCCTGCTCATCTGGCTGTAATTAGGCCAAAGTATAAAGTGAGCTGGATCACCCAGGGTCACCAGCTTGGACTAAAAGAGAAGGTCAAAAGGGGGATGGGGAACTCTACCAAAGCAGTGTTAGTGTTGAGCTAGACTGTGAATAAAAGTGAGTCCAGCATCTGTAATCCAATTTATTTTAATCTGCTCTACTCTTTTTTATGTACCTCTTTTTTTCCTAGTTATTAATACTGATATCACAGTGCATATATTCAGCACTAAGGATCCCTGTATGGCCCAAAGTTTGCAAAGTTTTGGGAAACATGATATAAATTAAAACTTTCTGTTGTGACACAAGAGTTTTCATTGTTAGCAATGTTACAAGGAATGCCTACACAGTCAGATAAACAAGCTCTAATTTAAGCAAAGATCTGCACCCAAATATATACTCCGAGACTTGCACTGAGCACTCAAACAAGCTTCACAGGTCTACATCCTTGTTCCCTGGTCTGGAAACACCACTATGCAGGATATTTAATGTACCACCTCTCAGACATGGACACACATGCTGAAGTGAGCACAGGGCTGATATTTTGAGAGAGATTCATTAGATCAAACTTCAGCAAAGAAACAGAGGTAGGACTGAGCTCACAAAGTCCCCCAAAATGATGTGTGCACAATGACAGAGCTCAGTTTCGCTACTTGTGCCTGGTTCATTGTCATCTGGAGATGACCTGAAGAATTCTACCAGCTTTCTATGTGCTGTTCTAAAAGGGTAGACATCCTGCACCATACTCTCTAGGACCCTGGAGATAACCCAGACACTCCCCAACATTTCAAAGGGCATTAGAAATCCATATGTGGGTAACTGAATCCAAACCCCTGTCAAATCACATTTACAATGTACAGAGTCTGAAATATGCCTATGAAAATCCTTTGGTTATTTTGGGCTGTTATATGTGTGCTGGCTTTTTTCCAGAATTTTCATTTCATGAGAAATTTTGAAAATACAGCTTTCTACAGCTTAATTTTGAATCTGAGCAAATTTGAGACATCAGAATTTCTTGCTGGAATGGAAATGCATTTTCTTACCAGCTCTATCTATTGAGTATAAAGTTACCATTGGGTATGGGAAACAAGGTACTTCTCTCTAGAAAAACAACCAAAGTTCCAGGGTGAAAATTTCAGACTAGATAAAGTGCCTTTATTGTGTTTTATGTACTGAAGGTGTTCCTGTAAGACCAAGAGTAAGTTTAAAAGGACAAGAAAAGCAGATAAAGGAAGGCTAGAAAGGGATGCAAGGCACTGGAAGAAACGACAAGCCAGAAGAAGTATCCAGAATTCAAACCAAAAAATGAGGTACTCATGGGTAACTGGTCTCCTGGGTGATGTGAAGGGCAAGCTTTGCAAATGTTTCCAACTTGCACTGCACTATTCTGCTTCTCATGATGCTACACCCCTGCCTGAGCCTGAGGTAAATGCTACTGCTACCAGCTTCAGTGTCTATCATGAAAGGGGACAAGCTGCTACAGAGCCGCACAAAGTTGGTGGTAGTCTGTTAAAAAACATTATTCTGTTTTATGCAATAAACCCTTTCCATCCCCACCAGAAAGCCTTGGCCCAGTCCATGTGTGAAAGTGCTGCCCAAAGCATGTCAACTGTGCCTCAGGAGGAGATGTGGGGTTAGCTGCATCACAGGGTGCACAGCTGTAAAGTACCAGGCAACCAAGGACCACTTTAGTCTCACAGCACATGAACAAGCAGCATGGGGGGCAAAAAGAGTTTCAGCAGGATTTTCCCATGATGTGAATTTAGCAACAGCAAATTATTCAACACCTGTGGATTGGGGTCATTACCCCATCTTTGCTTCTGCTCCAAAATCTCTTCTTGCTTTTTCAAAAGGTCTTGGCCTTGGATGTTGAGTCACAGCCTTCATACCAAAATTCATTCCAACAGCTCTGCACAGAGAGGCTGAGTTCTCCCACCAGCTGTGCTACTGCTCCCATCAGGGTGACAGGCTGGGTGAAAAATGCAGGCAGCAAGAGACAGAACAAGAAGGATGTGAGGAAGGAGAAGAGATACTGGTACATGGCTTGAAAATCATCTAATGCCTCTGGACTGTGAACTACTGTTGAAGAATTGAAGCACACAAGTTTTTGCATCACAGTTATGGATAAGCCATATAGGATGTAAGATAACCTGGAGGCTGGACTGCCCAGCACATACCAGATCATGAAATAACAATGTTCGTTCTACTTTATAACCTGCCCTTAACAGGATGGCTGCTATACCAATGGCTTTCAGCAAACAAGTGCACGTTTTCATTGTAAATGAAGATTAGAAGATTTTTTTTCTTTCTATGACTAAAGGTCAGAGCATATTCTGACAGATATGGGATTGTGAGAAACAAGGGAACAAGCAACAGATGTAGCAAAGAGCTAATTAGTAAACTGAAGATTAAAAAACCCTGGTCTGTCATATGTGGAAATGATTCCCACCACATTTCAAAACCACAATGGTGCCTTTGCAATCAATAGAGAAATACCCACAATAAAAACAATAGGAATGACTAGCAAAGTCTAATGAAAAGGTGCTATGGTGGTTTTACTCGGGTGGGGGGGCGAGCTCCACCACAGCTGCTCTCTCACTCCCCCTCCTCAAAGAGGAACTGGGAGGAAATATGATGAAAAGGGCTCAAGGGTTGAGATAAGGACGAGGAGATAGCACAGTAATTATCGTGACAGGCAAAACAGACTCAGCATAGGGAGATAGTAAGATTTATTACTTATTACTAACAAGCTAGAGAAGTGAGAAACAAAGGAAAGAAACCAGAAGCTCCCTGGGGGGGGGGGGGGGGGGGGGCGGCCGCACCCCCATTCCCCCGTTCCCCGGCGCCGCTCACGCGCACGAGGCCGAAGAGCGGGGAGGGGGGGTGTGGTCAGTCTATAGCAATTCTTCTCTGTCGCTCCGTCTTGGTCACTCTTGTCCCCTGTGCTGTGGGGTCCCTCCCACGGGATGCAGTCCTTGCTGAACTGATCCAGAGTGGGCTTCCCACAGGCAGTAGCTCTTCAAGAACTGCTCCAGATATGGGTCCGTACCACGGGGTCCTTCCCTCAGGAGCAAACTGCTCCAACCTGGGTCCCCCACGGGCAGCAGCTCCTGCCAGGTCACCTGCTCCTGAGTGGGCTCCTCTCCACGGGCTGCAGGTCCGGCCCAGAATCTGCTCCGGGAGGGGTCTTCCACAGGCCGCAGTCTCTGTCGGTGCAGGTACACCTGCTCCACCGTGGTGTCCTCCACGGGCTGCAGCGTGGAACCCTGCTCCACCGTGGTACTCCATGGGCTGCATGGGGACATCCTGCTTCACCATGGTCCTCACCACAGGCCTCAGGGGACTTCTGCTCCGGTGGCTGGAGCACCTCTCCCCCTCATTCTTCACTGACCTTGGTGCCTCCAAGGCTGTTCCTCACTCCTCTCATTCTCCCAGCTGCTGTGTGGTGCAGCATTTTTTTCCCCTGTCTTAAATATGCTCTCACAGAGGAGCAAAACAACATCACTTATTGGCTCAGCTCTGGTCAGCAGTGGGGCCCTTACAAAGCATGGTGCAGCTTCTAGATCCTTCTCACAGAAGCCACCTGTGTTGGGTCTGTCTGGGATGGAGTCACCTTTCCCTGCAGCAGCCC
>NW_023306298.1:0-2262 GCF_011077185.1 Oxyura jamaicensis
ATGGAAGGAAGGAAGGAAGGAAGGAAGGAAGGAAGGAAGGAAGGAAGGAAGGAAGGAAGGAAGGAAGGAAGGAAGGAAGGAAGGAAGGAAGGAAGGGAGGGAGGGATACATATTAATATCTCATAATTACAGTGGGGCAACTAAGATTTCAATCTTTTCAACTGGGAATCAAATAACATAACAGTAACTTTTTATCCTTAATGAATTTAATATTTTTCAGCTACAGTTACTTTATGAGTTAATGTTGTGGTTTATGTGGTTTATGTGAAAGAACTTCTTCACGGAGAGGGTGACGGAGCACTGGAACAGGCTGACTAGAGAGGTTGTGGAGTCTCCGTCTCTGGAGATATTCAAAGCCCGTCTGGATACCTACCTGGGCTGCCTGCTCTGAGGATCCTGCTTTGCAGGGGGGTTGGACCCGATGATCTTTCGAGGTTCCTTCCAACCCCTACAGTTCTGTGATTCTGTGATTCTGTGATCTCGTAGCTCACGCTCATTTAGGTTTCGGCTAGATACTGCTGTTTTTGTGACATCTTCATCTTCATCCTCCTGCTCCTCTGATAGCCCGGTCTCATCTTCTCTACACCTAGACCTAGCAGAAGACTCTTCATTCTAAACGACCTGACTCTCTGTACCAATCTTTTCACCTTGGTTACGGGTGCAACCAACACTGATATAGTTTATTTCCCTGGCTCAGCCTTGGGGCCCTTTTTAAGGCTTGGAGTGGCTGCTGGGTCTGTCTCAGAGGCTGAAGAGGCCACCGGGTCTGTCACTGGCATTATACTGGCATTGAGTGCAGCTTGGTAAGCATAGGCCAAGCCCCAGCACGTTGCAATGATTTCTGTATGTCTGGTACTGCCAGGGTGATGACACACTTTTTTCAAGCACTCCACCAGTTACTTAGGATTTTTCAGTTGTTCAGGGGTAAATTTCCAAAGTACTGGAGGTGCCCACTGCTCTAGATGCCTGCCCATATCTTCCCACTCTCCCTGCTACTCATAACTATCCTGCCTCGGGACAGATCTCTGGATGACACTCTTAAGTATTTGTTTAACCTTAGACAGAACCTGAAACACATTCAGGAGACATAACAATGAGAACATGTTGGTCTGAACATCCCAAAGATATTTGAAGTTTTGGAAAGCTACCATATCTCACCTGGAGGAGAAGAAAGGGAGTGAACAAATGGGAAAAAAAAAAAAAAAAAAAAAAAAAAATATACCCTTGACCCCTCCATAGATTGGCTCCCTGAAGAAAAAATATTAAAAGTATAATTATTAATAGTTTCTGAGGTAGGGTTCCCAAAGTATGGAGCTGATGACAATTCTGAGTACAAATACCAGATTAGTCTCATGGCCGGTAATTTTATCATATCGTAAGCAAGTGTTACACAGTACAGCAAAACAATAACCTTGTACCAACCCCCAGCAGTGATAAGCAACACAACAGGGAACACATAGAGTTTATCAGAATTTTGTTTTAATACACTCTATTCAGATCTGTCATTATCTCAACCCTTTGGGCCCCATGTTGAGCGCCAAAAGGACTGTTGTGGTTTAACCTGGCTGGCAGCTAAACACCACACAGCTGTTCGCTCACCCTCCCCCCTCCCTCTCTGGGATGGGGGAGAGAAACAAGAAAAAAAATGAAACCTGTGGGTTGAGATAGAGACAGTTTATTAGGACAGAAAAATAAAATAATAATAATAATAATAGTATGTACTAAACAAGTGATGCACAATGCAATTGCTCACCACCCACTGACCAATGCCCAGCCCAACCCCGAGCAGACACCCCCCCCCACCCCGGCTAGCCACCCCTATATATTGTTCAGCATGACGTCAGATGATATGGAATACCCCTTTGGCCAGTTTGGGTCAGCTGTCCTGGGTCTGTCCCCTCCCAGCTCTTGCTGCACCCCCAGCCTGCCCGCTGGCAGGACAGAGCGAGGGGCTGAAAAGTCCTTGGCTTAGTGTAAGCAGTGCTCTGCAACAAGTAAAACATCAGTGTGTTATCAACATTAGTCTCATCCTAAATCCAAAACATAACACCCTACCAGCTACTAGGAGGAAAATTAACTCTCTCCTAGCTGAAACCAGGACAGTTAAATACTTTCTCCTAATAAAACAAATTACATTTTTTTCAGTGTCCTATCCTAGCAAGTAAAATAAATAGTATACAGCTCATATTAATCCTTAAATGAAGAATTTTCTTCTTTTTCCTTTCCTTTCCTTTCCTTTCCTTTCCTTTCCTTTCCTTTCCT
>NW_023306299.1:0-10208 GCF_011077185.1 Oxyura jamaicensis
CGATGATCTTGAGGTCTCTTCCAACCTAGAAATTCTGTGATTCTGTGTGATTCTGTGAAATTGCAGAGTAACAATGTTCTTGGGGAATGTCAGGAGTATTTAGAAGGAGGGGCTGGGAAGAGATCAGTATTGTTTTGTCCATTGCTTTTATCAAACTAAATAAAAATTAAATAAAAATAAGTGTTGGTTTCTTCACTGGTCAAGAAAGAAAGAAATCGTTGTTATTCCCAGCTTGAATGCAAAGGTATGTCGCAATCAGTGACCAATGTCAGGATTTGCTCCAAGGTATGACAGGGTTGAGAAGGAACCAGAAACAGTCTCCTCCTTCATGCCTCTGCATGGGTCACTATCTTCCCTTGTGCTCCACTCTTTCGGGTTTATGTGTAAAGGGTTTGGTAGCAGGGGGGCTGCAGGGGTGGCCTCTATGAGCAGAGCCCAGCACCTGCCCCTTGTCAGAGCAAAGCCAGCTCCAGCTGCTCCAAAAGGGACCTGCCGGTGGCCAGAGCTGAGCCATGAGCACCGCTGGTCGCGCCTCTTGGAGAGCAGACTTAAGGAAGGGGAAGAAGTGCTGGGCAACAGCAGCTGGAGAGAGGGGTGAGTCAGCCCTGCAGCCCCCAAGGGCAGTGCAGCACAAGGGCAGGAGGTGCTCCAGGCATGCAGCACAGGTTCCCCTGCGGCCTGTGGAGAGGCCCCTGATGGAGCAGGCTCTCCCCCTGCAGCCCATGGGTCCCACATGGAGCAGATCTCCATGCTGCAGCCCGTGGTGGAGCCCCCAGTGGAGGAGGTGGATGTGGCCTGGAGGAGGCAGCAGCCCACAGAGATACCCCACAGGAGCAGGCCCCAGGCCAGAGCTGCAGCCTGTGGAGAGGAGCCCACTCAGGAGCAAGGGATCTGGGGGGGAGCTGCAACCCCTGGGGTCCCATGGTGGAGCAGTTTGCTCCTGGGGGATGGATGGACCCCGTGGTCCGGAGCCATGTGGGAGCAGTTCTTGAAGGTCTGCTGCCTGTGGGCAGCCCCCGCAGGCTCAGTTCGGGAAGGACAGCAAGGGACCCCACGTGGAGCAGGGGCAGAGAGCAATCGTGAAGGAGTGGTGGAGGTGAAACACTAAACTGCAAACCTCATACCCCATTTCCCATTCCCCTGTGCCATTCAGATGGAAGAGGCAGAAAAGAGTGGAAGGGGCGAAGGTGTTTGTAGTTGTTTCTTTCTACTTCTAAGTGCTCATCTGCTAGTGATAGGCAATAAATTCTGTTAATCTCCCTCTGCTGAGTCTGTTTTGCCCATGACAACAATTGTGGAGTGATCTCTCTGTCCTTATCTCAACCCATGAGCTGCTGGGGAGAGGAATTGAGAGAGACACTGTGGGCACCTGGTGACCAGCAAAGGTCAATTCCTCAGCATTTGGGGGATTTGCACAACACACCAGGTTGCAGCAAGATGCATCTACTCAGAGAGAAAAGTTTTCCTGCCATTACACAAACACTCATGTATTAACAGTTCTTTACCATGATATGAGGAAGTATTGAGGATTTTGGTCAGTTGAAGTGTTGGTTCTTTATTTATTTCAAAGAATTACTTCTCCTGTGACCTAACTCGACACTGCAAGTTATATTTTCTCATACAGATTTTTATTATTTTACAGATTTTTATTTTTATCTGGACTTAACCACATTTCCTCTTTTGGCCAAATAATGTGTCTAGGGACACGTACAAATAATCTAGAACCTTCTGTTATGTAAGTAGGAATTATGGAGGTGTACAGAGACATCTATATTTCTCTATAGGAAAACCTTCAAATCCCTTTGCCATAAATAACAGCATATACACAATAGAACATTAAAAAAAAAAAAAAAAAAAAAAAAAAAAAGCTTTTTGATTACTGGTGTCTTGTTGATGCACAAAAAACTTCACAGACGAGAATGATGGGATTTTTTTTTCCCATTGTAATATTACATTGTGAAGTAGTGTTGTATATTTATGTGTGAATATATGATTAAGTACAACATTACATGGGATAAAAGAAAAAAAATAAGGAACAAAAAAGACCTTCATTCAGGCAAATATAAAAGAAAGGCTCATCAGGCTGTTTAGGATTCAGAGACTTGCTGACTATGGAAGACCAACACTGCTACAGAGACTAATTTTCGTCAGCTGAGAGAGTTGTGTTTCAATATATGTGGGATTAAAAAGAATCCCTCCAAGAGAACCTTTTAATAATAATCACATTTAGAAAGCACTGAGCTTTCTTTTATGCTTTGTAATTAACACAGCAGAGTCCCATTGTAGCTGATCATGCAATTAAAATAGGGAAGAATGAAATAAAGATATACATTTATTAACTACATTTTCCAAATAGTAAAATTGTTCATGTTAGAGATGCAATAGATTTGAATGCAGAAACAGTAGTTTTTGTTGTGAATGTTTACCAGTATCATAGGCAACTGAAATATACAACATTTTATGTTCTTCTGAGAACAAACACAGAAAAAGCAAGTGAAGACATTTTCCAGTAGCCTTTGCTAAAACATGGGAAAGGGGAAAGGGTACTTTTTTATTTTTTTTTTTTAATTTTTTTTACTCTCCAGAGCTATGGACATGAATAAATTTGCCACTTGGAAACCAGTCACTTTTACACAGCTGAATTTCAGTTATTCATAGAGGGAAAAATGGAAAGAAAAAAAAAAAAATTACTAAGGGATTCCCATAATGAACATAGGTTGAGTATGCTTATAAATAAAATTACGTTAACATCAAATAGGCTGTAGTATCGACATCCTGGCCATAGTGGTGTAGAGTCACTTTTGAGTTAGCTAAGTAGGAAATAATATATATGCATATATAATACATATACATATACACATACATATACATAGATTAGATATAGATATAGATGATATAGGTATAGATATAGATATAGATAAAGATATATATATAGATATAGATATAGATAGATAGATAGAGATAGAGATAGAGATAGAGATAGAGATAGAGATAGAGATAGATAGATAGATAGACATAGAGATAGAGATAGATAAAGATAGATAGAGATAGAGATCAGATAGAGATAGAGATAGATAGAAATAGATAGAAATAGAGGTAGAGATAGATAGATTTTAAATATAATAATATTTAAAAAAAAAAAAATCATTGTTGGTATTGACCATAGTCAGCACCATGAAGAATGATGGTTCATTAGTTCTTCAGTCAACAAAGATGAAGTTCCATAAACCAAGGTAGTACTCCTTGTGAGTATGACAATAAGGTTGCGTGAATTGGTACAGTAGTTTTATTAAAAAGTAAGAACAGACATGACACATTGCTAAATGTTGTAATAATAATTACTGATCCTAAAAGGTGTTTTTCTTATTGCAAGATTGTCTGGTGGCTTTGGACAGGACTAAGGCCTGTGACCTAGGAATTAAGTACATTCTAGAAATATTATACAAGAAACAGGAATGGAAATCAAAAGAAAAGTGAGAAAAAATACTGGAAAAATAAAAGGTTACCAGAGTAAAGATGTCTCACAACTAAAATTTAGTACACACCTCTTTCAGTGATTACTGATGTGAGCTACCACTGTTTCATTTTCCAGTCTGGCCTGGGATACAGTGTGTTTCTAGAAGGCAAAAAATTCTGTCTTTCTTCCACTAAAGTAATCCACTGTGTGTCCAAGGCACATCCTGGCTTTAGTACAGTTTTAGCTCAAGTTAAAACATGACAGAAAAGCTAACAGTGGTCACAGGAATTGCACGAGGCTCTAGAGGCTCTTTTCTATGAAATGCAGTATTCATGAGGTGGTGTGTGAAAGCACTTTTCCTTTAAAATCAGGTGGATATTCATTATGTTCCCTAAGACAAAATATAAATATTTGTGTGTGATACTATGTGCATGCAATCTTTATTTGAATATCATGTGCACACAATTTCTCTGCCTTAAGACTACCTCTAAATAAGAGAAATACAGGGTTCCCAAAGTAGTGTACATAAATGAAGCTACTAAAATATCCTTCAGTTGGCAGACAAGTGTTTTGATATTCATTTCACCTGTGATTTGTGACATGGCAGGTCAAAGTCATACAATACATCAATTACTAAGCAGAGCATTGTGGCCAGTGTGGCAAGGGGACAGCTTGTGCCTGCTCCCTTCCCCTTCCCCTTCTCCTTCCCTTTCCCCTTCCCCTTCCCCTTCCCCTTCCACTTCCACCTTCCCCTTCCCTTCCCCTCCCCCCTTCCCCTTTCCCTTCCCCTTCCTCTTCCCCTTCCCCTGCCCTTGGCCCTGCCCCTTCCCCTTCCACTTTGCAAAAATCCTCCCTTCTTCTGACAAAAGAACTGTTTCCACTTTGTACATAATACTAAAGAAGTTTAAGTAAGCTTAGTATGAGGGAACAGAAGTTAAAACAAAGAACACATCTTTTTGAGAGGCAAATGTGTCCATGTTACATACATCTAGATTAGTTTACCTGCATTGTCAAAATGTCAACTAAATTTCTCAGCTAAACTGTGTCCACTGCTCCCACTAAAATCTTAGATTTGAGTATGGTTATTGTTACAGAGATTAAGCATTTCTATAACTAAATCTAGTAGATATGGCCATTTGTGATACACTGGCAATAATGTTCAAAAATGTGAAAGTTGAGAAATTACAGATCAAGTATTATACACAATTAAACCATGCTTTTCAGAAAAGATGAAACTATCATTAATTTTAGACAGAGTTGTGTTTTTTCTTTGTCTCCATTACCAAAATCATGAAGTTGAAAGAGTTACGGTAACTGAATACTTTAGGGCAATGAATTTATGTCTACTTTGTGCTGGTTATTGTCATAAAATTATGTGAAATGTTCATGGAAAGATCTGCACATTACCGAGGTCACCGGAGAAAAGCTTCCTAACTGAAATAATGGGACAAAGCAAATAAACCAAAATAATTCCTCAATTATTGAAGTAAGTTCAGAAAAGATTTTCTGACTTGAGAAGTTATGGCATCAGAGCTACCACTGTCAATAAGATATACTAGTAATGCTTGAGTAAGAAATGCATAGAAGCTGTAATGAAACTTCACCATCAGTTCTTTGTTAATATCCTGACCAAAAAGCTTTATAGTGTCCTGTCCATTGCAGCTATGCCATAACAATTTACAGCACAGCAATGTGCTCAGACAGTTACTGATCAGCCAGAAAAAATACAAGTGTCTTACCTCCTGTCACTGCGTTAAAAAGATTCTGTTATGGAGCTTTTTAAGCAATACAGCTGCCAAAATAACTCGTCTGTTTATATTCCCAGACCTTGCTGTAGTGCACTGAATTCATTTGTCTACAAGTTTGTGTTCAACATATTGCTTACAGAAGGTTTACATGATGCACATAACACAATATTTGGGCCATTGCCTGTGAGACAATGCTTTTGGAAATAAAAGATAGAATTATTCCGAACTAAGTGAAACATAATTTTTGCAGTAAACCTGGCACCATTTAAGTTATTGCTCTCTGTAGCAATTGGACTGTCAAACTTCCTCCCCCATGATAAGACAGTGAGTGAGAAATTTCTGTGAACAGTTGCACAGCTACTACAGGATCTGCACATGCAGATGTAGGTACGTGAAAGGAGATGGCAATGAGATGGAAAAGAAGTAGGATGTATAGATAGAGAGAAAAAAAAAAAAAAAATCAGTGGAGAAAAATTTTAAATAGAAGTTACCATGGAAGGCTGAGTTGTGCAGTGAAAGATCTTTTCAAACTGTAATAGTTTATCAGTGCTTTGTATGCAAGGGAAAGCCAGCTGACTGAAGTCACTAATGGTTGCTGCTGCATTTTGAGCAACTCTGAATGAGGGAATTTCAGAAAAGAAGTCTGCTATTCAAGCTAGGCAGTTGCAGGCTGATCACTAACAAATGTTCATTTTGGAAATACATTATTATAATGCAGTCATCCACCACTGGAACTAGAGACAGTGATCCTCCAGCTGGCAATCACAATAGGCTGTTTTCTGCAAACAACCCAGTACTGATAGTGGAACATGGAAAGGACTGTTATTCATGAGAAAGGATGTCAGACATTATGACAGAAAGGAAAACCTCAAAGCTGAGGAGAAGGAATATTCTGGTGGCAGACATTTGCTTGTGAAGAAGAGAAGCTGACAGTGCAGCCTTATATTGCTGTAAGAATCAAGTTATCCTGACTTGAAATTTTAGAAATCAGGTTATACCATTCTGACTCAAGGGTATTGCTCAAGGTAAATTCTCTTGTTATTTAAATGACAAATGTAATGTGAAGAACTGGATGAAAGAATACACAAGCTTACATAATTATACACAAGTACCACAGAACTAGACCTGCAATTTGTACAATTAGAAGAGCCCATATCAACACAGACATCTCAGACTTCCTGAGCAGCATTTATAGTCATATCATAAACTTACTACAGGCTTCATATTTCTCTTGGTAACTTTGGAATTTATTTGTGATGGCTGTTATGTTGTCAGACTTGGAGTTGAAACTGGACTGGACAGGTTTCAGCCAATAGGTTCACAATGGAATAATGCCTCAGCCATAAAATACATTTGCCCAGTTTGAAAGCTGTGGATGACAAGTCTGCTGACAGCACATTATCTTGGACAGCAAGAGATTTGCATTGCCTAGGTGCAAGTTTACATTCATCCAAAGCAAGTGTAGCTGCTAAATCACAGTGCTATTTGCTCACATTGTGTTGAAGCCACTGAAGGTTTTTCTCAAGAAGTTATGCTCCTTCTCTCACTCCAGAGTAAATGAATATCTGCATCAACCTTTTACCTGATGTCCATCCTAGATGAATTCTTACTTCAAGAAATGAATTTATTGTGGTTTCTGAGAACAATTGAAACATAAACTACCATTTATGTCAAGGTAGTATTGCTAATAGCAATATTAAATTTTTGAAAACTCCTGATTATTGCTGCCTCCAGTTGTTACAATTTTATGATCACACAGTGTTCTAATGAGAACAAACGTGTCAGCATTTCAAACAAATTTGCAGCTTTAAACAATAGATCTCCCACGAACTTGCCAATGCCCATGCCCTCCTTCTAAAGTTCAGGTACAGCATTACAGAGCAAAAGACCAGGGAGTTACTCAGTCCAGGCTAGACAAGCAGAAAAGAAACTCTCAGACTCTGGAGGCAAAGATTATAATAAAGTTACTTTCCTGACAGATGCTAGGCAAATTATTGAGGAAAGCATGTATGTGTTGGAGCAATGGCTTTCACTATTAGTCAGCACATTATAACTACTATTCTCAAAATATTGTGCAGGTTTTGATGGTCTGTTTAATGCTTTTCTAACTTCACTACATGAATTTTCAGGTTATTTTTATGGATTTAAGATGGCTTTTCAACAACAGAGCGCATTAAAATACAAAGCCTCTGGAATTTCTTTTCATCTTCACCAAATACAACAAACTAATAGTAAAGCAAATAATACTGATGGATGATTGATATAGGACAAGCATTTATGTTGTGTAGAAATGGAGATTGCATGTGCAAATTTGTTCTTTTTATATTGGTACCTTACAATATATCAAGCAATTTTTTTATTTGTATATTTACTAGCTTTTTGTTTTCCTTCATTAGGTTAGAAATCACGATTCTTGAGATTTTATGGTTTGCTCTAAGCACAGTTGTATCCCCCCACATACCTTGATTTTAGATGAAGTTAAAACCTGTGAAATAAAGCAGTTTGGTATTAGTAAAAATCTTTTCTACATAAGAGAAACATAGACCAAAATAAAAATTAAATTAAATATTTTATCTAAATTCCCTTAAGTAGCTTTTATATCAGGTTTTTTTTACTCTGTTAACATTCAGAAAGACTTTATATTGTGACATATGACTGTAATTCTACTTTGCTTGAGGTTACAGTAATTGGGTAACTTACTAAACCTTTTCTAGCAGTTTTGAATATTCAGAAACAGAGAGGAAATGCTACAGACTCTTAGCATTATTATG
The DNA here is from genome assembly GCF_011077185.1 of Oxyura jamaicensis. Classification (NCBI taxonomy): domain Eukaryota; kingdom Metazoa; phylum Chordata; class Aves; order Anseriformes; family Anatidae; genus Oxyura; species Oxyura jamaicensis. The sequence continues at coordinate 7,977 of NW_023306299.1, forward strand.
TTTAATTACTACACTGTGTCTAAGAGTCAATATTTTCTCAAGTTCATCAGTAATGATACTGATCAAACATAAACAGCAGGGCAACTTCCTGAAGCACTGTCTGAGGCTTAGACTCACTTGTTCCCTCATCTGTGAATTTGATATTGTGCTTCTCACTTGTGATGCATTTCTAGACAGGTACAGTAGAGAAGAGACAACTTGTAAGGAACTGGACCAAGAAAAAGCTTCTTCAAATAAGACTGAAAAAAAAATAATAAAAAAAAAAATTAAAGAGGTATTTACAGGGGCACACGATATCCAGTTTGATATTCAATAATTAGCCATCTAATTTGCATCAGCATTTTATAACCTTCAATGTTTTCTAGTATTAGTGACAAAATCTAAACTGTGAGGCATAGGAAATTTAATTCTGAAGCTATAATTTAAAGAGTTGTTGCATCTTTTCTTCATACTAGGATGAGACAAACCAGAATCAGTCTTTCCTCTGTATATGTTGATCTCCAGTTGAAGGGAGGCTGTGATTGGCAGGCAAGAATAGAGCTGAAAGGTTCATCCTAGGACATCACAGCATCCACCCTTCTTGGCTTTAAGCACATTTTAATGTCCCATACCTGCATAACAATATTTAAAATCAAGGTAGAACAACCAGATCTAGATTAAAAGTAAGAGAAAAATTAATGCCAAACTGAGATCTCAACTTGAATCCAGGAAATTTTGAGGTTAGAAAATGTTATCTTTCTCTTCAAATATTATTTGTGTTAGTTTGTATCTTTACCTCAGTCCATATCCAGAATCTACAATACTGGACATTCATGATGCAGAGACAGTCTGCTATGGTTTCCTAAGGCAAAAGAAATAGTGTGAATCCCTCACCTCTTATAGGGCTTTTAGAGTTTTTTAAGAGAGCTGACCACTTATTTAGATAGACAGTTAATTTGATGTAAGGTGAGATAAACTAATGTAAGTAATATTTTTTTGTTGTTGTTCATACTCCAGTTGGCTTGGTGCACAGAGGCTCAAGATAGCCCCTGCATATCCATCTTTTGCAATGGCTTTTTAGAGATAAACACAAGTCCAAAAATTCTTCATATTAGAGTCAGATGATGAAGACAATAAAGTTAAATGCACAATGCCTCAGGTGATATTGCTTTTGGAGCAATTTGGATGAAACGAACTCAAGCTACAGAAATACTGTAGCTAGCAATTTGCATGTACCTGCTCTGGCAAGAAGGAAAGGAAATCAATATTGCCAGTATCCCAGTGGTGATCAGTGTACTGAAGGTGCTTCATCCAAAGATGATGCAGAAGTGCTGACTGTTTCCCATCACCAATATTTTGCTATTTTTAATACCAGCCGATTATCAAGCTAGTAAGTTGTTCAGTACAATGCAAAAGAAAAATTTCAGGGATGTATTTAGCCTTGGATGTACCAAGCCTGTGTTCCATCAGATACTGTAAATATATCTGAAAGTAGCACTAAAGTTCAAAAGAAATAGTTAATCAGAAACAATTCCTCCATAATGAGTCCTTCCTATCAAAAGGCTCTTACAATTAGGGAACCAAATGATGAATCATCGGAAACTGGGTGCCTTAGTCCCTTGATTATTTTTATTTATTTATTTATTTCAAACTTTAAAATGTCATGAGTTACCAGCAGCCATCAGCATAGCAATTTTTCACCATAGTTTACGTCTATATTGCTTAATTAATTTAAACACTGTAGCAGTTATTTTTTCAGAAAGATGTTTTGGCAGACAACTTTACAAAACAAGAAGGAGAAAAAACATACTGCAATACCATATAAGCATAAATTTAAGTAGATGTGAAATGCTCAAGTGTTGTTCATTAGCATAATAAAGTCAGCATTAAATGTCAACCACAAATGTTTTTTACCTAATAAAAACAGATTATCCCAGAGTAATTAAACAAATTATGCTTAACATAACCTACATTCTCACAGTTAAGGTCAAATTAACAAGTCAGTGAGTTTCTAGGGAAAATGGAAGCTTCATTTATTGCTTCAATACTGTTTGTCATACATAGTGATACTTGCCTGGATAGTATTTTTAATTATTTGTGATCTCTCTTCTTATAATTGCTAACTGTTAGTAAAATGTAAGATTTACAAGTCTTTTGTGCGGTACCAGATCTGAGCAGAACTGAACACTGACAGAATCACAGAATCTCTAGGTTGGAAGAGACCTCAAGATCATCGAGTCCAACCTCTAACCT
>NW_023306300.1:0-13389 GCF_011077185.1 Oxyura jamaicensis
GAAAAGAAAAGAAAAGAAAAGAAAAGAAAAGAAAAGAAAAGAAAAGAAAAGAAAAGAAAAAAGAAAAAAAGAAAAGAAAAGAAAAGAAAAGAAAAGAAAAGAAAAGAAAAGAAAAGAAAAGAAAAGAAAAGAAAAAAGAAAAAAAGAAAAGAAAAGAAAAGAAAAGAAAAGAAAAGAAAAGAAAAGAAAAGAAAAGAAAAGAAAAGAAAAGAAAAGAAAAGAAAAGAAAAGAAAAGAAAAGAAAAAAGAAAAGTCTGTGACCTAATCAATACTTCATAAGTAATAATTTTTAAGTCTTTGCTCTGGTGCAAAAGTATTCACAATTTATGCAGAAATAAGCTGAAATATAAGAATAGGCCACAAAACTCCAGGGACAAACTATTTAAAAAGTGCTTATCAGTTCTGTGCAAATCTTTGCATTATCAGAACAGTGACTGAAGATTTTGTATGTGACTTCCAGGCCACCATCTCCTGCTTTACTCATACCTCATGTCTGACTTAAACATTGTAATTTTGACACTCTTCTTCTTATCTCCATACTTTGAGATAGCAACTTGTCTCCAGTGCATCAGCTCTGAGCAAAGAGTTTATTGTTTTTTAAAAAAAGCAATTAAAAATGATTTTTTTTATATAAGAATGTGTTATTCCTTTGCTATTGAGATAAAACTTAAATTAAACTAGAAAGTGCTTCCTTCACTGTACTATCCAAGGTAAAGCAACCCCCTCATGAAAGGCAAGAAATATATTATTTTTATCACTTTCTACTTTTCTATAGCTAGAAGCAATCTCTGAAGAATAAAACTAAATTATCTCAGAGAAGCTGTCTTTTTAAGGAACTTGTCAAAGTGTCTACCTTCAAAAGATCACCTTTGCTTTTAAAGCATGTCCACTTTCCAAGAGCAAAATTGAACAAATCTTAATTATCTCTGAGTATCCAACTTTCTACAGTTGTGTTGCAGGAAAAGATACTTCAGGAGAATGCTTGAGCTGTCTGGATCTGAAAGATAATTTTCTGATTTTATACCATATTTTACTCCGACTTGTGTGAATTTACTTGTCTCTTTCTTACCTATTACGATCACATTTTACTTTCCCAAGAGGAAAAAAAAAAAAGAAAAAAAAAGAAAAAAAAAAGAAAAAAAGTGGAGCATATGCAAGTCAGTCTAGATCATCCCTTTAAGTCAGCATCTGGTAACCCTGGCTGCACCTTATAATTTTAGAGATTTTACAGTCTCATGAATCATAAATCCTGGTTGCATGAAGGAAATTTCTGTTCCGGCAAATTGTTAAACTCCATGATAAATTCTGTTATCCCAGTCTTCTTCATTTCTCCGTCATGACAATACAGATGCATAATATACCTTCAACAAAAAGGTATCAGGAGCGAGAAGGTTTAGAGAGGCAGCTCATTTAGTATGAGTATACTAAGCACTGCGTGGCATTCTGACACACTCTGTCACCAGAATATGGGCAGAACCCAAATAACCCATGTCTACATAATGTTCATCATCCAGAGAGTCCTAAGTCCTGGCAAAACACATAAAACTGTACATGTGGTTAGACCACAAAAGGTAACCCAAAACCACAGGATCTATGGTTTACATTATTATTTATGGCTAAAATTAGCTCTTGAGATTCTTCCATTTTACTTTTACATCTTACTCTTTCATTTTAAGCTTTGAACTGCTAGTAGCTAAACTGTAACTATTCCAACTACTAGAATTTTCTTTTAGTCTATATGAATCACTCTACTGCCTTTCCAAGAGATCATGAAAAAGCAAGATATCTAGGACCATGGTCCCCATTCCACTCTGAATATAGCATGAAACTTTCCCTGTCACTTCCTGAAAATTTAATATTTCAGCAAATTTAAAGCAAGACAACATTATTAGTGAAAAGCATGTAATGACTGTTGTTCTGCAAGACTCTCAAAGAATTAAAACTCTTCTCAAAAAAAAAAAAAGTTATTTTGTGACAGATAAGATACGGAAGCATACAGTTACACAGTTATGGGTAACATACATAAAGTAACATACCTAATTTTTTTTTTTTTTTTTTTTTTTCAACACAGAAACTAGAAGACACCATGCAAAAAGGGAGTAGGAGGCATAAACAGGAAGATGGTGTTCAATTAAGGCATAATTAAAAGCTGAAACTCATTACTATAGGGTTTTATGGATGGAAAAAAAAATGAAAGTCTAAGCATAAATATCCAAGTTCATCTAGTTCAGGGAAACCTTAAGATGGCAGTAGTTGGAAGGTGGCAGGATGACACTGAGAATGTATTCCTGGGTGCTTGCTATATTTTTCTCTGCTTTCTGAGAGCATCCTAAGCCAGTAGTGGATGTTTTACAGGGAGAGTTGAACTTGGTTCAGAAGATGATACGCAGTAAGTTTCTCCAGATTTTCCTTATCCTCTCTCCAGTAACAAATATGAGATGAAACATCAGTTTTTGCTTGTTTTTAACCTGATATGAGTTGAAAGGCTTTAAAATTTTCTAATGCTAACTCCTAATTTCAGTGGTACATTGGTAGGAAAGAGTAAGAGTGACAGGCAGTTAAGACTACCTTCCTACAATGGAGACGTCAGTAAAACAGGATTTTCTTCATGGATTATTTTCTTGAATGGTTGCTCAATTTCTGCATAGCTGACGTCTCTAGAGTGTCTCGAGTTGTTGGCTATTGTAAGTGGTTTGGGTTATTTTGAAGGCTAATACTCAAAGCTTTCACAGGAAGTTACTTTTTTCAGATATTGCTCTTCTCATAGAGTCTTCAGAGTTGATGTCCACAGCCCTATCCTTTTTTCTTGGTGCTGGTTGATAAAAATCTAGTGAGGAAATTTAAAAATTTGAAATCCAGTACATGTAGAACAAAAAATTGTTTTAAACTGATTTGGGGTGACAGATGGCTCACAATAGCTGTGTTCCAAGGTTATTCTTAAATTCAAGGGTGAATTCATTACTTTTCTAGAAGTAAAAATGCACAAAAATATGACAATATTATGTAACTTAAATTAGATATCTAGATATTTATAACAAATAACTACTGTAGGGAACAAGGAGAAAAAAATATTTGAACTCACTTATCAGACAGTATTTACAGTGTGGTATACATTCCAAGATAACCTTGATAAGGAAATGATTGTGTAGGAAACGAAAGCCATAAAATGAAAGGTGGGTCATGGGAATTATTTTCAGTATTAAAACTATAAAGCTTTAATGTCTTCACATAGGTCATGAATTGTTCTCCCTTATGTAATATTTTGGGGGATTAAAAATTATCCAATAAGGTAAGTAATCTTGAAAGCAAAACAAATGACTCTTCCACTTTTCAATAAAGAAATATGCTGATCTCTCTTCTGAATGTTACATTTCAACACTTTCATTTTATTTCTGCTCTTATATAGTTATAGGAAATAGTTGAAATTCTCTTGGAAAATTTCTTAGTATTTTGTATTTGCAGTGAGCATTTTGGTTCATTAAAGCTCCTCACTTAATATATGGAAGGAAGCTGTGAAGAGCACATTGACTAGGTAGAGTTCTCACAGAATGGAGAGCTCATATTCAATTTAGGATTTCAAATAGTCCTTCTAGTAACCCAAGCATAAATTTTGCATATTTGCAGAGAGAAAATCCTAAGGCATAGCTAATTAGCTTTGCATCCTTTTGTCTTTAAGGTACTTGCTTAAAGGTCATCCAGATCAGGACCATTTACCTATTTTGCCTTCTAGAAGAATGGTTGTAAGTAACTTCAAAATTAAAATTTCCACAGGCATATCTTGCAGCATTTGATATATAAAGCAGGGGCCAGAATCTGCACCCATTGCAAGATACAAATTGCTTATTTCTCATACCTTGTAAATGAAGCATATAGTGCATATGGGAGAACAGGTACTTTACTCTCATCTTGTAAATAAATACAATGGGGACAAAAGGACAAAAAACAGATTCCAAAGGACTAAATAACAAGTTCTCAAAGTTAGGGTTTTGAATACACACATATATGGCATTTATAGTATTGAACAATTTTGTGATATTTCATATATCTGGATAGGCTGGATTCATGCACTGAAGCCAATGGGATGGGGTTAACCAAGGGTCAGTGCTGGGTCCTGCTCTTGGGGCACAACAACCCTATGCAATGCTACGGGCTAGGGCAAGACTGACTGGAGAGCTGCCCAGTTGAAAGGGACCTGGGGGTATTGATGGATAGACAAATGAATATGAATCAGCAGTGTGTTCATGTGGCCAAGAAGGCCAACAGCATCCTGTCCTATATCAGAAACACTGAGGCCAGCAGGACCAGGGAGGTGATCGTCACCCTTTATTGGCTCTGGTAAGGCTGCACCTCAAGTACTGTGTTCAGTTCTGTGACTCTCATTACAAGAAGGACTTTGAGGTGTTGGAGCATATCCAGAGAAGGGCTACAAAGGTGGTGAAGGGCCTTGAACACAAGGCCTATGAGGAGCAGCTGAGGGAACTGGGGTGGTTTAATCTGGAGAAGAGGAAGTTCAGAGGAGACCTTATTGCTCTCTACAGCTACCTCAAAGGAGGTTATAGAGAGACTGGAGTCAGTTTCTTCTCCCAAGCAACAAGCAATAGAAAAAGAGAAAATGGCTTCAAGCTGTGCCAGGGGAGGCTTTAGTTGGATATTAGGAAAACTTTCCTCCAAGTTTCTTACTAAATGGTTGTGACATTTGGAACAGGCTGCCGAGGGAATTAGTTGAGTCACTGCCCCTGAAGATATTTAAAAAATAGATTGCTGTGGGATTTAAGGAAATGGTTTAGTTGTAGACTTGGCAGTGCTAGGTTAATGGTTGGACTTGATGATCTTATAGGTCCTTCCCAACCTAAACAATTCTATGATTCTATGGTTCTATGATTCCATTCATATAAATATATATGTATATATGTCCAATGAATATATTTGCATGTATATATCATATGCATATTTAATCAGAGCTCTAACATTTAAAACCCTTTGTGATATATACATATACATACAAATTTATATTTATACTCAAATTTATATTAAAATATTGGGTGTGTATATATATATATGTATATATATACAATCTATATAGTGCATATGGGAGAACTATCCTCCCTTTAGGCTTATAGCTCCTTTAGGCTATCTGAACACCAGTGCTATGACCTGTTATTTGAATCAGTTTACAAAAACCAAAATGCTGATATGGATATCTTCCATATTTACCAAGACCTTTTGCATTTTTTTTAATTTTTTTTTTTTTTTGAAACTATTTAGTAGAGCCTTTAGTCATTCTTAGCTGCTTTGAAAATGATTTTTTTAGACTGCATGATTCACTAAGGGGCAGTTTTTCCCAGCTTTACACACAAGAGAAGACACCAGTTTTGCAAAAAATTGTTTATGTCTTCGGTTCCATGGTTTATGCGTACACTACTTTTTACCTTTGAGATATTTGAATATTTTTTCATATATTTTAGTACCAGAAACAAGAAAACATCTGTAACTACTACTGTATTGCAAATTTTTCCATACAAGTATGGTAAACATCCTTACAGCAAAGCATATTTTAAATATAAATCATTAGCTGGAAGTTAAATGTTCATTGATTAGCTCTAGCTGACAAAAAAAATTCCTCTTAAATTGATTAAATTCATGTATTATCACGGGTATACAAAAATATCAGTTCTTGGTTGATGCAATTTCAGTGAAAGTATGAGAGTGTTTCAGACTTCAATATAGCAGGATACTGCTTTGTCTAATCCCTTACCATATTTAAAGCTTAGCTGAAGCTATCTGCTGTAGATCTGCAAAGAAGGCATTTGAAATTACAACAAATCTGAATGGATAAGAAATGGGTTGACCCGGAAATATCTGTTTAATCTTTTCTTGGCTTTCATCAGCAAATCAGTTCCTGTTATGCAATCAGGCTTCAGAGCTATCAACTAGGATTTCAACTGGTGACGGCAAATATGCCATATGGTATAAAAAGAGTATTTGGTTCTTAGGTTGTACAATATATGTCAAGCTTTTTATATCATACTGACATATGGCATATGTAGTATTGAGTCTTTTTGATAGCTTTTTAAAATAAATAAATAAATAAATAAAAGCAGTTTTTCTCTATTACCATTCTGTAGCACTTTTCTTGCTTATTTTTAGATTTGCTTTTCTTTTCAATGTTCAGAGCAACCTTGCATCCAATACGAAGAAAATAGTGCAAAATAAACCATGGAAAAATGAGAAAATAATATTTCAACAACAACAACAAAAAAATCACAGAACTGTGCTTTCACTAGACTTTCCAGCTGCTACATAAAATACTTGTAAAGCATTTTCCATTATGTTTATACATACTGATTTTGATGGAATATTACCTACTTGGTAGAACTGCACTCTATTTCTTCACCCTGCAAATGTAGGATGTGGGTTTGCTTTCTTACTTTGTTTGTAATGCTGTATTAGATACTCAGTATAAAATAGCAACTCAACTAAAAATTGGGCTATATAGCTAGGCATATGGCTTTTGATTGCAGAAATCTGTCGCCAGCATGATCCTACCCGTAGATTTGGTGGGAGACAGTTCCCTGTTATAGAACTACTGTCTATCAATAGAGATACATATAGATGCACTTCATTTTAAAATAGAAATATAGTAAGTAACAAAAGGATAGCAGCATTTTGCTTCCTGTAGGAAAAAATGCATTATAAAAAGGCATTATGCAAAATCCTTTAAAATATTTTTCATTCTTATTAGGTAGCCCAAAGAAAGGAGGGGTTCGGAGAGATATTTCAGGATGAATCTGTCTTTCTTCTAAGAAGATTTAATCATTCACTATTCACCTTTGGTCAGCTACCTATACACCAACCCGCTCTGTAAAATTTCTGTCAGACTGCGGGTATTGGCAAATTGTTTAGCAGGGTAATATATGTTACCTCCTGCATACAGGTATAATAAACATGGTATAAAAATCTGGTGTGTGCATGGGACAGATACACAACCACATACTTCTGTTGTTGAGAGAATGGGGTCTTGCAGGATAACAAATTTCAGACCTTCCTAGGAGTAAAGATATATCATCAAGTCAACTTTCCTGATGGTAGACTACATAGGAACAACCAAGGAAGCTAAATCAAGACCATATTTAAAATAAACCAAGAAATTAATTTTATTTAAATGAAGACAGAGCGCAAAATAATGAACTAGCAGTAAGTTGTCAAGGTGTTTGCATATAAAATAGCTCGTGGTGTACAAGCAGCAGTCTGATATTTTCCCCTTTGTCAGGTGTCTATTATGTTTTGCCCTTGGTTGTTTGTTAGAACTTTTTGCCCTTTGGATAGTCTAGATGACAATTATTACTGGCCAATTACATGTTCAGAGGAATGTCTATTCTCTCCTGTCAGAAGCCCATTGAATATAACCACTGAATATTTTTCAAGTTGATTCATATATATATGAAGGAGAATGAAAAATTATTTTTATTTTATTTTATTTTGGTTTTGTAAAACAGTAAAAACTTCAGTGATGAGAATGTCCAGGGATTTCTAGAAGTGATATTAATTTAACCCTACTTAATTGCCCTCTTATTGAAAGTTTCCAGGAGCTTTCCAACACACAAAATCTATTCCTTGAATGATAAAAGACACAACAGTGAAAATTACTGCTAGGTTACCAGTTAGATCTTAACAGGTGTTCCACAAGATAGTGAGAAAGACTTAACATGGAAGTTTTATTTTGTAATTGCTAGACTATCTGCTCTTATTTCAAAGTAATGTTGAAAAGCTGAAAATATGAACTAAGCTCACTAACCAGAAGGCAAATTAGGAAATTTTACACTTTATAATTAAAAATAAGCAACAGTAAAAATGCATATTACCCTGTCTGAATGCAGAAAATTCACCTTATTCTTTACTCTTCTAACCTGCTTTTGCATTTCCTATTAAAAAATAAGTCTAAGAGCTCTTTACTAATGTGTTTACCTCGTAGAGTATGTATATATCTCTACAATACAGTTATACCCTGTAGAATTTGTATGCACATCTCTTCAATCAATCTACTGTAAATACTGTATAAGCTATAACTTTTCTGTGGTTTATTAACAAGGATTTGCAATATTTTTCAGTTAGTCACAAATACTTTTTGTGGGCAGTAATAAGATGTGCTATTACTCACTGCTTTGTTCAGTTGGCCGTTCTGTTTAAAAAAGAGATCCTTAAGGCGCTGCTCTTCAAGTTACAGTTGTATTGCATTTAATGTTAGTCTCTTGCCAGTATGTGATGTATTAATGGAAGTATTGCTCAGCTAAATCAATAAACTAAAAAAACCTCTATATGTGGACTATCTCAACGATTTTCCATGTTGTTCTCACTGCCATTGGTTTGTATTTCTGAGCAGAATTCATTAGAATGTCAGATATGATTATTTAACTAGCACTGTATTATTATTATTATTTTCCTTAAAAACAAAAGTGGGGAAAACCTCACCATAGTTGAGAAATATTCTCATGGTCCTTCTGTATGATGAAAACCAGGGAATGAGTTAAAGACCTTTATAGCTGAAAATCATTCGGTTCTCTTTCAAAATCACAGAATCGTTAACGTTGGAAAGGATCTCCAAGGTCATCTGGTCCAACCATCACCCTACCACCACTATCACTCACTAAACCATGTCCCTAAGTACCATGTCAATTTTTCCATTTTTGCTGCCTTAGGGAAATGAAATATGTGAATCATAACATGATGGAAATTACAACTCCTGGTGGATCAAGATTTTTGTTTGTTTGTTTGTTTGTTTGTTTTACTTGGGAACTACATCAAAAAATAAGGAAAAGACAATTAGAGAACCTGTTGTTTCTAGTATTTATTTAAATTCTAATGCCTAATATTGCATACATAATTTGGTATTGCCCACTTTTTCTTAATGATCTTTGAAGATGAATATCATAAATTACATTTAATTGTTCATGTAATTTGTAAAGAATATAATATGCCATTTTAGTTATTTTAAGCGTTGTGGCTTAGACTCTCATAGCACTTTTAAAAATGGGAATAACCATGTTAAAAGTCTGTGTAGATGGCACAAAATCTAGGGATATGACAAATGTCTTCCGGATTAATAGTTTATATATTATGTGGGAGAGAAATGTAAAGATCTCAAGTCAGTAACAGTTCAGGAGAAATGCTCAATGTTCAGCAAGCCACTAATGTGAAAATTAAAATTACTTTGGGGGAGTCCTTTATTTTTTATGTACGTACTTACAGAATTGTATAACAGTGATCTGACTTAGAAGACCTCCGATTTTTAATTATTTTAATTTTAACCACAATATTTTTAAGACATTCTGTGAGAAACAGTCTGCAGCCAATAACACAGGCTCAAGTGAGGATCTCAGTGAAGTAACATTTTTATTCACGATTGCAAAGGTGGTGTCCTGCAAGCAGGAATGTGCAGCAGAAGTGTATCATAAACTTATAACCCCTATTACCTAATACTTGATTCCTCCCGTTTCCTCACTGGCTGAGTACTACAGGTTCACAACCTACACAACTCTTGTTACTATATCATATATGTATAATTTTATTCGACTAATCTTTAATTTCTCCTTTTCCCCCTTCTTTCTCCTCTCATGACTGTTGGGGCCTGTGATATTTTGATTTTGCTGATTCCACAACTGCTTGTTTTTCTTAGCCATTCTCCTTATTTTGGAACAGTGGGAGGCACTGTTCCCTCACCTGCTTAACATTCCCCCTACTGTTTTGCCACTGTCATGCCTACTCAATCACTTTTGAGTATGCAATGTTAGTGGAACTTCCCACTGCAAAAATACAACTTTAATTTACACAATTCCTCCTTTATTTTTTCAATATACAAAAATGTTCTGTACTATCATAACATAAATAAAAAAATAAATATGTCTCAAGCAACTGAAATAATATTGAAGCTTTTCTCTGAAATCAAAAACAAACACAAACAAACAAACAAACAACACAAAACAGTGAAGATCACCAAAAATTATACATTATAGTGTGTTTGTGGTAACAAACTGTTGTTATGAGTAAATTCAGTTTTGTGAGGAAGGAACTTTGCATCTTGTACATATGCAGAAAACTGTTCCCAGGGAAAGTACATCTGTTGATTGAGATTTGTTGATTGATCTCTTGTTGTAGGGAACAACCTAGTCAGCTGCCCATGGTTATATTACAGGTACTGAAGGCAAAGCTGTGATGCCTTCTGTTATATATTTAACACTTCCAACGAAAAATCAGGTTTTGGAAAGACCCCAAAATGAAGACTTCCTTACCACAGGAACAGTTTTCATGAACACAGAACATCCTTCAGTAGCAATTCTTAATCTCCATACAAAACCATGAGATTTTTCCACTGAAACTTCACTTTGGAATGGTGCAGCAATCAGTGGCCTTTGTGTCTTTTTTTGATGTTTTTCATGTAAGTGTAAACTCTTTGTAATCTCTAGATGAGAGTTCTTCGCTGGGATTTGACTAGATAGAGGAAGAACTAGTGTGCTGACTGACTAGCTGTTAACCAAGAAACAAACGAGCCAAAAAAATCCAAGCTGAGCTTACAGATAGCTGGCTTCTTACTCTGGAGGAAACACGTCTCAGGCTAGCAGGAAATGTCAGGTAGTATGAACAGGGACAAATCGGTATGGCCAGAACTGGACAATAACTTGAGAGGGGACACCCACAAGTTTATAAAGCAATTACATTTAAGCCTTGAAAGCTTGAGTTCAGAATTGACCTTGACCTAGCTGGAACACTCTGTGTATGCCAATATCTGAAGCTTCTTCTTTGGCCTAGATGAGCAGAAGGTATGTTTGTGCATGACTTCCAAGTACCTGCCCTGTTTGCTCCTTCTGTTAGACAACTGGAAATAATCTAAGCTGTTCTTGTGTATCCAATAGCTGGGCAGTCTGATCCTGCAATATCAGTCTGAGCTGTCTCTCTGGGATCATAAGGTCATTCTGCAGAAGACTGAAAGAAAATGCAAGCCCCTAGTTGCTGTATTCAGTGACTTGAATGTCATTCATAAAGTCCCAGCTGGTATACCATTTACTCACACACAAACACATTGAGCCCAAGATCACTGTTCATCTTCTTCTGCTAATTGCCAGCTGTGTCTCTAATGGGTGAAGAAGCCAGAGCTGAGAGAACATGAAGTCCCAGGAGAAAAGGTTATGGAGCACAAGATTTTGTGCAGTTGTTCACATACAGAACAGTTCTGAAAGCATGTCTGGGCACAGCACAAATCTAATCCATGCTACAATTTAATCATTCTGTTGATATATTCTTTTATCCAGCTATCCCTCTTCCTCTTCATTTCTGCTCTCCCAGTGTCTGATGAATGCAGTGACTGTTACTACAGTCTGTGGAACTGTCCTGAGGCTTCACTACCGCTGTTGTAGATGGGGCTCAGAAAGGTAATTTAGCACTGAAACAAGGCTTATTACAGAAGCTGAAAATGTTTTCACTGATCATTTTGGTAACTCAATAGACTTATACATTTCCCTAAGCTTGTAATATTGGTAAATCATGTTAATAAATGAAAACTAAAATAACAACCTCCTAAAATAGTTTAACATTTCTCAAGATTCCCCTCCACTGTTCACACTCAGATGTGCAGGGACACAGAACCTCAGGGTTCTACTCAAGATTATTTGCAAGTCTATTTCAGAATCAGGAAAGAGGTTTCTGAAGCTCTTACCAGCAGCAGTGAAAAAATATCAATATCTGAAGGAAATGGTTTATAATGAAGTTCAAGCCAAGTTCTGAGCACCTGACACTTGAAACCATTGTTGGAGTTGCAATAGCAGTAGACCTGCGTATAATTTAATGCGAAGGGTTTCCATCAAAAAATGAAAGTAATGCTGAACATACCTGGAGAGATTAATTGACAGCTTGAATGAGGAAAGATGGCATTTGCAATCTACAAAAGTGTAAGATGAAAAAAACATAGCATGATAGCATTTCAGAGTACAAAATTGTTTCTATGGTAACTGTTTTCTCCATGGGCTCTTCTTTCTAAGAAACGTATGTGGGTACATGCAATATAATTGTGTGTATGATATAGAGAACAGAGAGGAATTTTAATCATGATTCACAAGAAAATGTTGCAAAACCAATATTTGTTATGAAGATGTGGGTTGTTTTAAATGGTTACTTAAGTTTCCAATGAAAGAGATGTCAGAAAAGATTTCTCCAAAAGCTTTTCAAGTATAAGTCTAACCATTAGTGATTTTCTTTTTTCTGAAACACCTTTCCTGAAGTATTAAAAATAACTCATTTCTCTTGGTTCCAGGGGACTGCTACTGGCTGTAAACAAACTAGGGGGAAACTTGTTATTTTCTAAATGATATGGCAGGTTATGAATTGTTAGGGAGTATGAAGGAGAAAAAACTCTGCCTCGAAAACATGTCTTAGAAGTTTTCCTTTAACTTCAGCTTGGACTGTAAGATGCAAATCTTGAAACATGCTACCAGCAGAAGCATGCAGAGACATGGGAGAAATAGCAGTAAGCTAAAGTGCCTAAAGGTAATATAGAGTTATATTCATATTTGTGCTGGGACTTCTGTGTTAGTATGGGTACACATATGTCTGCAAACACCAAGAAGTCAATAGTGTCCCAGGGATTCAGAATCCTGTAAGACTATAATCAAATAGCAGAGATGCTCACTACAATAAAATAAAAATAACTGTTGAAGGAATCAGCGGATGTTATATCTGCACCCCTCTCAATAATCTACCAAAGTTTGAGTGAATCTGGGGAGGTGCTGCTGACTGGAAAGTAGCCAGTGTTTCACCCAGCTACAAAAAGGCATGAGAGAAGGCCCAGGATACTGCAGACCTGTTAGCCGAACCTCAGTTCCTGGAAAAAATGATGGGGAGATTGCTGTGGGAGATATCAAAAAGCATAAGGTCATCAAAGGAAAGTCCTACCTTAGTAATTTGATCTCCTTCTAAGGTGGACAAAGGGGGAACAGTGGACATATTTTTTCTGGATTTTAGTAAAGCCTTTGATATTGACCCTTACAGCATCCTTTCGGACAAATTGTCCAAATGTGAAATGAACAGGTTCATGCTACACTGGGTGATAAACAGGTTTGACAGAAGAGCTAGGTGAGTTGTGTTAAATGGAGATACAACTTGCTGGCAGATAGTTAGTAGTAGAGTTACTCAAAACTCAATTCTAGGGCCAGTCCTGATCAACCAAGATTAGGGAGAGAAAAAGCAAGAGTAGATAATTCATACAAATATGCACTTTATTGTAGAAGAGGTTTTTTTCTCTTCTTTTTCTCTTCTTTTTCTCTTTTTCTTTTTCTCTTTTTCTTTTTCTCTTCTTCTTTTTCTCTTCTTCTTTTCTTTTTCTCTTCTTCTTTTCTTTCTCTC
>NW_023306301.1:0-1713 GCF_011077185.1 Oxyura jamaicensis
TCAGGAACCTTCAGAAAGTGCAGGACGCAAATGCTGGAGAGCACAGGTCAAAGTTTCACGCTTCCTGGGACTGCCCAGCATATTAACGGGTCTAGGGAAAAAATGACTGTGGCTCAAAATTCATAGCACATGGACAAGTGTGCTTTAAACCTACCCACATCTCCATCAGTCAGCCCTACTGAAATCTTCCAATACTTCAGAGGTAACGCGTAGCCAATGGTGTCAAAAGGTGCTGTGAGATTGGAGAACTTAACCTGCATTTCTCTCCCATCAGAGTTTTGTCCTTGGGTGAGAACAAGTGAGGGATTTGGCTGCCCTTGTGTCTTTTCTGTAACCTCTATCAGCACCGCGGGTAGTCAAATGCTACGGTCTTAAAGAAACATGACATCTTGTACTGGGTCTGGCTGGGATGTTAACTTTCCCTGCAGCAGCCCATACAGTGCTGCGCTCTGCACTTGGAGCTAGAACAGCAGTGGTATCACACCAGTGTTGTGTCTGCTGCTGAGAAGTGCTGGCACAGCATCAGGACTCTCTCTGACCCTCCAAGGGGGTGGGCAAAAAGTGAGAAAGAAACATCAGCAGGGCAGCTGACCTAAGCCAGCCAAAGGGATATTCCATACCATATGATGTCACACTCAGCAATAAAAGGTGGAAAAAGGAAGAAGAGGGGAGGGGTGGGCTCTCGTTGCTAAAACGTCTGTCCTCCTCCATAACACCGGCTAAGTGCGTTGAGGCTGTGCTTGGAGGACGTGGTCAAGCATCGCTCTTTTGTGGGAAGTAGAGAGTAATTTCTTTCCTCTGCACTTCCACATAGCCTTTACTTGTTTTGTTTAGTTATTCCCTTTCCCCATCCCTTTTCCCCTTTCTCTTTTTTTCCCTTTAGTTGAATTGTTTAATTAATAATAATATTTCCTTAATTATATATATATATATATATATATATATATATATATATTTTCCCCCTCTTTAATTAAATCATCCTTATCTCAACCCGTGAGTTATTCTTTCCTTTACTTCTTCCCCTCCTCATCTGAGGAGGGGGAGTGAGAGAGCGGTTGTGGTGTTCAACTGCCTAGCATGGTAAAGCCACCACACATCTGTGAGAAACAAATTAGATGGCAAAGAGCACTGGACTACCTAGAAATTGATGGCTTCCTCTAACTGGCACTTAAGCTGCAGCTGGATCCTCTAAAGCCCATCTTACTGCTTCTGCTTCCTAAGCAGGTGACAGAAGCTTCCAGAGCTGGGGAGCAGAGAAGAAGGAGTTGGAGCTCTGTATGGAGAAATGATTGGGAAGTTTGGAAGATGTTTCCCCTGCTCAGCTCCCATCCATATGTTAGTCAATTACCTGATCTTTTGCATTCCCGCAAAAGTCAGTTCTTAAGGAAAGGGAGTTGTGGAAATGCTCAGCCAGCTCTGTGCATGCCAGACCTTTCATGGCACTGGGCAATATGCAGACTGCAGGGATAAATCAGCTTGTGGAATGAATGGCAACAGAAGTCTTTGGATCCAGAGGCAAATGTCGTTTATTGGGAAATTTGATTGATGGTAGCACTCCCCTCCCCCTCCCATTCTCTCCCCCCCCTTCCCATCCCCCGTCCCCTACACTGCTCTACACTCCCGTACCCTACGCTCCCCTCCCCTACACTCCTCTACGCTCCCCTACACTCACCTCCCCTACACTCCCCTACACCAACCTCCCCTATGCTGCCC
>NW_023306302.1:0-4174 GCF_011077185.1 Oxyura jamaicensis
AAATCTGTTTCTAAGGCCTAATTTGTTTTCGTTGGAGGGGTGTGGGGATGGGGTGGGGAATATGGAGCTATGCAAGAATGGGAAAGAACCAACCCCCAGACCGGGAGTAATTCAGATAGAGCAGAAATATCCGCTTATCCAACGGGGATAATAACAACCCACAACACAGAAATCATATGAGAGACTTAGGGTCAGAATGAGAAAGTACTCGGGGATGAATCCTGAGGACTCGGTAGCCCAAGGACTAAGGGCACCAAAAAATATTGGCACCGGGTCCCAAATGTCAGTAATGACCTATGAGACAGCACAAACCCTGGGAATAAGATGTGGTAGATGCAGGGTTAAATTCACAGGAATCGATGGTGTGGAAAAAGAATGCCCCACTGCAAAAATTTCACTCTGGCTGCCAGAGGAATGAAAATTAACCAGGGCAGAAGTATTAGTTGGTGCTGCATATACTAATATTTCAGGATTTGACATACTGCATGGGAGAATGTGGAAGCTCCAAGATGGAAATGTGTAGAGTTTTGCAACATATCAAAGGGATTCAGGCACAGTGAAACTGAGTCAGTTACAAACATTTGTACCCTTACCCCCATCTCAAATCACTGATGTTCCGTAACATGCATTGCCATCAGCAGCACTTATGAGGATTGATGTGGTGGTAACAGAATTGGAAGAAAGATACATTGACTTGATGAGATACATCCAAGGGTCCTGAGGGAACTGGCAGTTGAATTTGCTAAGCTACTATCCATTATATTTGAGAAGTCATGGCAGTCCAGTGAAGTTCCCACTGACTGGAAGAGGGGAAACAACCCCCATTTTTAAAAAAGTGTTCTGCGTCTGGCCAAGAAATACTGGCACAGCATCAGGACAAAACACTGGTGTGATACCAATGCTGTTCTAGCTACAGATGCAGAGCACAGCACTGTATGGGCCACTGCAGGGAAAGTTAACTCCATCCCAGCCAGAGCCAGTACAACCTCAACCCACCAAAGGGATATTCCATATTGTATGATGTCACACTCATCAATAAAAGGTGGGAAAGGGGAAGGAGAGGAAGGGCTCTCGTTATGAAGATGTCTGTCCTCCCAAACAACTGCTACGCGTATTGAGGCCCTGCTTCCCAGGACATGGCCAAACATTGCTCACTGATGAGAAGTAGAGAGTAATTTCTTTTCTCTCTCTATGCTTCCGTGTGGCCTTTGCTTGTTTTTTTCCCCTCTAATTAAATTATCCTCAGCTCAACCCATGAGTTGTTTGTTGTTTTTTTTTTTCCTTCCAGCATACTTTCTTCTTCCCCTCTTCTTCTAAGGAGAGAGCAGTTGCGGTGGAGTTCAGCTGCCCAGCAAGGTAAAACCACCACAGTCCTTTTTGGCACCCAACGTGGGGCTCGAGGGTTGAGATAACAGTAGAATTAATTAAAATGCTTACGACTAACACACTCACTTGCTAGTCACCATATTCAGTTTCCTGTTAATATTTTGATCAAGTCTCATGTAGTCCATGCCATGTTCTCCCTTCTCCTCTATATCCGATCAGAGAGTATGCTAAAAATCTGTATTCGGATTCTTTAGTTCACTGTGCTGTAAAGCACTGGCCTTGAGTTTAATCTGGTACTCAGGCCCCACACTGTTATCATTCTGGTCTCTTGGAAATTATCTTTTTGAGAATATTAAAAATTACACTGCTTTCTTTTCCTCCTCTGGAAGTCAGTTTATGTATAGTATTGGGAATGATACCTCCTCCTTCTTTCCCTGTGGGCTAATTACAGCAGCTTTTGAGTACCTTGAATGTCCATGGCTAACCAACATACTCCTATTGCTAGGTCTCCACAGTGTGTTTCTTCTTTTATCCTAAGGTTAAACAATTAGTTAAGAATACCACCCAGGAATCTGCCCCGATACAGTGTGGTGGCAGGTGGCAAGGTGTGCGGAAGGATATGGGCAGGTACCTGTCACGGTTGTCTTCTCCAATGGTTTTGAACTTCACCTCTGAACAAGTGTGAAATCCTAAAAAAAAAAAAAACGATAGAATGATTGAAAGATGTATGCCCTGACCCTGGCAATGCCGGCGAACTACAGCTCGCTGCACTGTGCTGGGGCCTGGCCTGCACCCATCAAACAGCAATTAACACTACCCAGCACCCTCAAGGGAAAGAGAAGGTCTCTGAACCTGATGACCAGATAACATGCACTGCGGCTAAACCAGAAGGCCAACCATCCATGGTATCAGTTGCCCCCATAGCCAAGACAAAACAATGGAAGTAGAAGTCAGCTAGTTTAGTGAGGGAAGAAGCTCCTCCTAAGAAGGAGGGAAAAGGGGAAAAAGCATTCACTTCTAAAGCACAGCTACCACAAAAACAGCAGGAAGAAGAGACAAATCAAAGATAAATCAGAAACCACCTGATCCCTATCCCTGAGTGAGCTGCAAGATACATGAAAGGATTTCAGTCGTCACCCAGGCGAGCACATCCTCACCTGACTGCTTAGATGCTGGGACACTGGGGCCAGTAGCTAGGAACTAGAAGGCAAGGAAGCCAAGCAGCTGGGATCCCTCTCTAGAGAAAGGGTCATTGACAGAGTAATTGGGAGAGAGGCACAGGTTCTCAGCCTCTGGAGGCAACTCCTGTCAGGTGTGAAGGAAAGGTATCCCTGCAAGGAAGATATTGTATATCACCTAGGCAAGTGGACCACTGTCCTGGTTTCAGCTAGAATAGTTAATTTTCCTCCTAGTAGCTAGGAGGGTACTATGTTTTGGATTAGGATGAGAAGAGTGCTGATAACATGCTGATGTTTTCATTGTTGCAGAGTAGTGCTTACACTAAGCCAAGGACTTTTCAGCTTCTCGCTCTGTCCTGACAGTGGGCAGGCCAGGGGTGCAGCAGGAGCTGGGAGGGGACAGACCCAGGACAGCTGACCCAAACTGGCCAAAGGGATATTCCATACCATCTGATGTCATGCTAAACAATATATAGGGGGGGCTAGCCGGGGTGGGGGGGGGTGGCTGCTTGGGGATAGGCTGGGCATCGGTCAGCGGGTGGTGAGCAATTGCATTGTGCGTCACTTGTTTCGTACACAATAGTAGTAGCAGTATTATTATCATTATTTTTTTTTTTCTGTCTTAATAAACTGTCTTTATCTCAACTCACAGGCTTCACTTTCCCGTTTCTCTCCCCCATCCCAGAGAGGGAGGGGGGAGGGTGAGCGAACGGCTGTGTGGTGCTTAGCTGCCGGCTGGATTAAACCACAACAACCACCATGGAGAAAGGTCTCCAGCACCTGAGGGAATTAGCTGTGCTGGAGATGGTTTGGAAAATGACCAGACACCCAAAGATCCAAATGAAGTCCAGTGCATGCCATCCATGTGGCAGAAGTTTGTACATCATCATCACATGCCAGCATGCTGGCAGCTATGAACTGGAAAGATGGACTGGGACCAACAGTAGATGTCATGTCCAGCTTGCTTCAGCAATATGAAGAAAATCTCTCTGCCCCACTACAGGTCTGCATCTCAGCTGTGGAGAAATTGTCTCAACAGATCCAGCACCTTGAAGAAGATATATCTCCCTCCTCACCCAGATGGAGCAACACTTCAGCCATTAAGAGTCAGCATTTTCCTACTCGAGGGAGAAAGTACCCGGGATGCACAGCATGTTGCACCCTGTGGTTTTATCTGCAAGACCACGGGGAAGATATCAGGAAGTTGGATGACGAACCTGCCTCGACCCTAGCAGCTCAAGTACGTGAACTGCAAGCAAATACAGCAGCCAAAAGGGGGTGCCCTAGGAAAATTACTGCTGTTTCCTGTTGGGCATTAACCCAGAGGGGTAGAAGGGCTGATGTTACTCGTGACCCAGAGGAAGGGACCTTTGCTTTGCATTTGCAAGAATTAAGTGACTGATATTCCAACCAGGACTAGAGGGGCCCTGCCTCTGGCCAGGCAGAGGAAAGGGACAATCTGATTTACTGGACTGTGTGGATCCAATGGCCTGGTACATCAGACCCACAGGAGTACTGTGGGAAAGGAATTCGCAGGTGGCTTTGCCCTGCTTCCCACGTCCTTGTATTAGAGATAATGAGGAAACAAGCTAGAGACAAGTGCATAGAGAAGCTAGACCTATGATAAGTTGTTATCGGCGCATGCTGTAGTTAGTTGCCTATATATACTC
>NW_023306303.1:0-3238 GCF_011077185.1 Oxyura jamaicensis
AGGGAGAGTGAACAAGTAAGGAAAAATATCTTTCCCTGTCCCCTCCACAGACTGGCTCCCTGATGAAAAAAGGCAGTAGGTGTAATTGTTAATAGTTTCCGAGATATAGTTTACAAAGTACAGAGTTGACGACAGTGCTGAGTACAAATACCAAGTTGGAGTCATGGCCAGATAGTTCATCATATCATAAGCTATTTTTACACCGCACAGTACCATAATGATCTTAAACCAGGGCCCGGAAAGGATAAACAGCACGACAGGGATCACATACAGCAAGTAACATGCTATAAAACACAGTTTGGAATACAGGCACAGCAGACTTGATATTAAAGCAATCAACATTCTGATTAGATCTGTCGTTATCTCAACCCTGCGTGCCCCACCTTGGGCGCCAAAAGAGCTGTTGTGGTTTAACCCGGCTGGCAGCTAAACACCACACAGCCATTCGCTCACCCTCCCCCCTCCCTCTCCGGGATGGGGGAGAGAAACGGGAAAGTGAAGCCTGTGAGCTGAGATAAAGACAGTTTATTAAGATAGAAAATAATAATGATAATAATAATAATATGTACAAACAAGTGATGCACAATGCAATTGCTCACCACCCGCTGACCGATGCCCAGCCCAACCCCGAGCAGCCGGCCCCCCACCCCGGCTAGCCACCCCTATATATTGTTTAGCATTATGTCAGATGGTATGGAATACCCCTTTGGCCAGTTTGGGTCAGCTGTCCTGGGTCTGTCCCCTCCCAGCTCCTGCTGCACCCCCAGCCTGCCCGCTGGCAGGACAGAGCGAGAAGCTGAAAAGTCCTTGGCTTAGTATAAGCAGTGCTCTGCAGCAATTAAAACATCAGCATGTTATCATCACTCTTCTCATCCTAATCCAAAACATAGCACCCTACCAGCTACTAGGAGGAAAAATAACTGTCCTAACTGAAACCAGGACAATCAGTTATCAGGCTAATTCCTTCTCTGTCTTCCTTTTCAAGGGGTACTGTTTAATTCTGACTGGCTGTTTTCCTTCCTTAAGTTTAATTTGTATTGGAAGTGCATTTTTTTTTTTGCCTTCCCTGGTACATTAGAAGATCATACTCCAGAAAACACTTGACTTAGGATTTCCTCACTAATTTCCTCTTTGGTCTCAATAGCTGTCAATATCAAACTCAACACTTCCACATATCATTTACCTCCAGATCATTTACCTCCAGAATAATCTCCCCATTTTTAAATGAAATGGTTACTTATAATCTTTCCAATAAATCTCTCCCTAGTAGTGACTCCGGGAGTTGGGCATGTATAGGAACTTGTGAATGCCCCACTCTTTCCATATTTATATTTCAATGGTTTGCAGAAATACGCTATTTCAGATTGGCCAGTTGCCCGCTTCACTACAATGTAATCATTCCCCACTGATACTAATGTTTTATATAAAACTGAATATGTTGCCCTCGCATCCACCAGAAGTTCCACCTCTTTTCCCTCCTTCCCCAGCTTCATTTTTATAACCAGCGGATCTGCTGGGGTAAATTCCCTCGGTCCTCTTCAGTCGTCTTTTGCACATGTGACTGCCACCTCCCTTCCCCAGTTTCCTTTTCCATTTCTTTTCTGTTCCAGGCATTTGTTTTTCCAATGCCCAAATTTCTTAAATAGGGCACATTGACCCTTGCCTATCTGGGGCTGTTCCTGTCTGGGCCTCCTTTTTCCTTCTTCCCTAATAGCTGTTATCAGTCTCTTCTGCATGTTTAATTGAGGAAGATAAAAGTCCTTTCTCCTTCCAAATTCCCCCGTGTGCATGCACCACACCAAAGGCATATTTCAAATCTGTCCAAATGTTTGCCAGCTCAAGAGCTCTTATCAAGGTGATGAATTCCACCTTTTGGGCTGATGTTTGTTACCGCATATCCTGTGAGGCACAATCCCCAGCGGCTGAAGCTGCTGCCATCTATGTACCAATCCTCCACATCTTCTAGGGGTGTTTCCTAGAAGTCTGGTCAGCTGGAGTATACCGTGTTCAAGGTCTTGATGCAAGATCTGGTGATCTGGAAACAGTTAATGAGGAAAGAGGCTGGGTTCATAGTATTAGTGCCAAAAAAATATTAGTAAACTTAACAGTCCATGATACACATTCCTTTTCTTCTTCAGTAGTTATCATTTGCGTATTGCAACAGTGTCCCCTTTTCCCGAAGGGGTCTTTCAAACTTCAAGATCATAGGCTTGTTGTTTCCTGAATATGGTGGGGCTATTTTTGAACCCCTGTGGTAACACTGTCCAAGTAATCTGAGTTTTCCATCCTCTATTAGGATTTTCCCATTCAAAGGCAAAGATTTTCTGTTTTTCATTTGCCACGGGCAGGCAGAAAAAGGCATCCTTTAAATCTAGTACCATGAACCAAACTTGACTATTTTTGTCATTTTGTAATTCCAATCATTTCCTGTCGGCCAGTTGCTCCTATTACACTTACAGAGTAATTAACACAGAGAAAGAAGCTCCCTTAACCAACAAAAATTCAAGCCTCTCTCTTTGTTCCCTAGCTTTATTTCAACCAGTGGACCTGCTAGGGTAGATGCCCCAGGTCCCCCTTATTCCTGACTGTTTTAAGTTTATCCTGCAGCCTAAGACAATTTCTTTCTGATATCAGGGGGCCAATTGCCCTAGAAAGAGGCTAGCCAATTGCCTCTGTTTTATGAAGCCAGGTCCATTTATTATTATTATTATTATTATTCATTGCATTTCAAAAGTTGGTCCAAAAATTCCATAGGGGTTTCTTTTGGACCTTGTTGGAACAAATTTTCAATTCCCAATTGTTGTGGTTTAACCCGGCTGGCAGGTAAACACCACACAGCCGTTCGCTCACCCTCCCCCCTCCCTCTCTGAAACGAGAAAAAAAAAAACTGAAATCTATGGGTTGAGATAGAGACAGTTTATTAGGACAGGAAAATAAAATAATAATAATAATATGTACAAAACAAGTGATGGACAATACAATTGCTCACCACCTGCTGACCGATGCTCAGTCTATTCCCAAGCAGCCGGCCCCCCATCCCGGCTAGCCACCCCTATATATTGTTTAGCATGACGTCAGATGGTATGGAATACCCCTTTGGCCAGTTTGGGTCAGCTGTCCTGGGTTTGTCCCCTCCCAGCTTTTGCTGCACCCCCAGCCTGCCCGCTGGCAGGACAGAGCGAGGAGCTGAAAAGTCCTTGGCTTAGTATAAGCAGTGCTCTGCAGCAATTAAAACATC
>NW_023306304.1:0-4452 GCF_011077185.1 Oxyura jamaicensis
CAGCTACTAGGAGGAAAAATAACTGTCCTAACTGAAACCAGGACACCCGGAATATAAAAACTTAGAATGATATGCAAAAATTGCTAGGCACCATAAACTGGGTGCACCCCCTATTAGGGATCACTAATGAAGACCTACACACCACCTCTTTTCCCTATTGAAGGGGGATCCGGCTCTGGGATCTGCCCAATCGCTAACTCCAGCAACTCTGACCACTTTTCAAAACGCAGCCACAGCAATGTCAACCAGACAAGCTCAGTGCTACCACCCAGACTACCCATTCCAACTATTAACCTTGGATTCATTATTTCAGCCTTATGGCCACATATTCCAGTGGGAAGAAGAGTTGCACAGCTCTGTGCAAGACCCACTCAGAATTACTGAATGGGTCTTTTTACCTCATCAATTTGGAAAGACCATATCCACTAAAATCAAATTGTTAGCATCATTAATCATAAAGGGTAGAGGGAGGTTGCTGGCGCTGAGTGGTCAAGAACTGTCAACATTAATATTACCCATATCCATGCAGATGTAACAATGGCTGTTACAGTCCTCACTCTTTTTCCAAAAAGCTCTGGACGCTTCACATACAGTTTCCATTCACCCCCCTGGTCACAAATTGCTGCAGTCCCCATTGCCACTTCAAGACATCCCAAAATGTAGTCCTGTCCCTCTGGATGCTCTTACCGTATTTACGGATGGATCTGGACAAACAGGGAACTTAGTTATAATATGGAGAGACATGGATGGCTGGTGGCAGTTCGATGTACAGGTTGTGAAAGGATCACTGCAAATTGTAGAATTAGCAGCCGTAGTCATAGATTTTGTAAAATGGAATTGTCCTATCAACATTGTCACTGACTCCGCATATATTGCGGGAGTCTCTACTAGAATGGAGACAGCTTACCTGAAGGAGGTATCTAACCCTCAGTTATTCGCATTGTTCAAGGCTTTGCTCTTTGCAGTAAATCAGTGAATGAACTATTTCATTTTACACATTTGGTTGCATACCACTCTGCCTGGGCCATTGGTTGAAGGTAATAGGATGGCCGATAAGCTGGCCGGGGCTGCTCTCCTGTGGTGGTTTTACCGTGCTAGGCAGTTGAACACCACGACCGCTCTCTCACTCCCCCTCCTCAGATGAGGAGGGGAAGAAGTAAAGGAAAGAACAACTCACGGACTGAGATAAGTGTGGGAAATTGGTCAGAAAGTATGTGGAGTATGTTAGACACAGAGATGAAGTGAGAAAAGGAAAATGCAGAATGAGGCAAAAGTCACGTAGCCTGAAGATAAAGGAGGTATAACTGGGAGACAAGAAGATCAAAAAACAACAGGTGCAGTCCGGCCTATTGCTCATCAGTACACGAAAAGGAGATATGGCTGCTGTGTGATCGCCTTGTGAACAATAATAACGGCTAACGAGCAAACCTTGCCAAGTTGTGTGATAAAAGCATGTAGATATGCTAAGCCTATATAAGTAGATGGGTTAGACAATAAAGTGCTTCAGCTACACACCAGCCTGGAGTCGTGTCGTTCGTTCCCTTCAAATGGTGACCCCGACGTGATATGGATAGATACGGACAGACAACGCAGGCATAGCATCCGAAGGGAACCCCGCTGAACGAATCAAGCTGATAGCTGGACTGCAGCTTCCCCATCTGGATCCACGCCTATCCCCAGGTGAGCAGCGGGAAGAAAAATGGGGGCAAATCTATCAGCCGGGGAAGAGGCGATAGTGAAATTGATAAGCAAACTCTTAGAAAAAAGAGGGACAAAATATGACTCATATAAGCTGAAACTACTGTTAAAGTTTTTACAAAAAAATGGTGCCTCGTCAACGGTTTCGGTGGTGTTTGATTTATGAACTTGGGAAAATGCTGGGACAACTCTATGGGACACTGTCTCTGGGGGAGATATAACAGCTGCTGAGGTGATGACTACCTAGCGCTTTGCAGCTGAGACACTGAGATCATGGCAAGTGGAAAAAAGGGTACAGACAGTGGCCACTCAGGCTACGCAGGTGGGTGAAATAAAAAGTGGTGACTGCGTACCGCCAGAGAAAGCAAACCTGACAGACTTGGGAATAGAGGCAAAGACGATATCCCAACCCATAGCGGCCACTCTGCGCTCGATGCAATTGCGGCCATCAGTGCCGCCAGCGCCGCCGCCCGCCCCGCTGTCAGCTCCCGGCGCCCGTCTGCCCGCCCCGCCGCCGGCTGCTGCGTTTCTCCGGTTTGAGCGCCCGCCCGCCCGCACCGGGCGCTGCCATGTTCCGCTTGCTGCTGCGCCCGGGCCCGCCGCCCCGCGGGCCCCCGCTCGCCTCCGCCCGCCGCCGCCGCTGCCCCCACCCCCCTCCCCACCCCCGGGCCGGCCCCCCCTCAGCCCGCCGGCCCCTCTGCTGGCGCTACGGGACGCCGCCGACAGCTCAGCCAAGGATGTGGGTGGATTCCCTGAAAAGGCAGCCACAGATCTCAGCTGTGAACACAAGAAACACAATAAATCCCAGCAGCTGAAAGAGTTTTCAAATAATGTGGTGCTGTAGGGGTTTCATTCCACGTTGGATTTTCATTAGTATCTCTAGGAATCTTCTACCTGGCTGTGTCAAGTGGTGTGCATATGACTGCAGTTCTCTTCAAACTTGGTTTCCGTGATTCATCGCTGCAATCTAAAAGGGCTGCTGGTACAGGCACATTTCTGTTGGCATATGCTATTCACAAATTGTTTGCTCCAGTACGAATCAGCATTACTATAGTTTCTGTGCCATTTATTGTCCAATACTGCTGGAAGATTGGTTTCTTCAAACCTCCTACCCTAAATCCGTGATAACTTCTTTAGGTTTTTACTCGCCCAACGTGGGGCTCAAGGAATTTGAGATAAGGATGACAGCTGAGAGAAGCAATGGGCAAAACATGGATTGAATGTTTTTGTGAATGTAAAAGTTGTGAAGAATTCAAGAAAGTTGTAATTGTAAGGAATATGTTTCATCTTAGTGTGGTGAAGGGACGAGGGGTGGTGTGTGTGTAAATTGTCCACCTCATCGGTGTAGTGATGATGTCATGTTTATTTTGGAGTGGGGAATTCTTTTTCTTTTTGATGTAAGTGAAGCTTGTGAAGACTGTGATAATTGTAAAGTAAGAGTATATTGTGATTATTCTTAAATATGCCTTCCAGAGAGGCGAGGGGTGACATGCAGTAGGTTTACATATTGTTCTGAGAAACAGCCCATGGAATTCACCAGTGTTTGTCATCAAGAAGAGCAGGAAATGGAGATTACTGCATGACTTGTGATGAATCAATGCAGTGATCGAGGACATTGTAGCCAGAAAACAAACAAACAAACAAAAAAAAAAAAAGAGAGAGAAAAAAAGAAAAAAAAACCTAGTACCTTTGAATATTGGATCGGACTCGCAATATGCTGTAGGTGTTGCTCAATGCATTGAAAGGGCACATTTGAGTCACATGCCAAAAGAAAACTTGTTTCTAAAATTTAAGGAGCTGTTATTTTTGGTAGAGCAGTGAGTGCACCTGTATTGTATTGTTCACATGCAGAGCCACACCATGTTACCTGGTATTTTTGCAGAGGGTAACGCATGCTCTGACCAGCTAACTAATATGACCCTGACTGCCCTGGTGCCTAAGGTGCTGGAGCAAGCACAGTTATCCCATGCCTTTTTTTCCATCAAGCTGCCAAAGTCTTGGCAAAACAATTCGCTATATTGATCACTGACACCAAATTGATCGCCCAAACATGTCCTGCCTGTCAACAACATGTTTCGACCTCGTCTTTAACGGTAAACCATAGAGGTCTACAGTCCTTTCAGTTATAGCAGACTGACGTAACACATATTCCAGAATTTGGTCGCTTGAAATATGTTCACGTATCGGTAGATACTTTCTCTCTTGCTATTTGGGCGACAGCTGCAGTGGGTAAAACTAGTCGCCATGTCCAGGCTCACTTCCATGTTGCTTTTGGAGTGCTAGGCATCCCAAAGGAAATAAAAATTGACAATTGCCTATTCACTATCCACTGCCTTCAAACCTTTTTTCAAACTTGGGGTAACCGACACATCACAGGAATTCCTCATTCCTCCATGGGTCAAGCCATTGTTGAGCTCACACATTGCACCTTGAAAGCACTGCTAAATAAACACAAAGGGGGAGACACCCAGGAAACACCACAGAACAGGTTGGGAAAGGCACTTTACTTAATGAATCACCTAGCATTACCCTTTCCTCACAAAGAGGTACTGCACATAGTAAAACATTACAAAAATAGGAATTCTGTGCTGTCACGGGTGCCACAATCAGAGCAGGCTTTAGTGATGGTAAAAAATAAAAATAAAATAATAATAATAATAAATACAGGTCTTTGGGAGGGACCCCAACCTCTAATAACTTGGGGTCGAGGGTATGCTTGTGTCTCCACAGGTCACGGACCAAGATGGGTACCAG
>NW_023306305.1:0-7500 GCF_011077185.1 Oxyura jamaicensis
ATAGTTTAAGAAAGAAATATTTAAGGAGCTTGTTTTGATATATTTTTGCCAGTAGACCACTTCAGCCAACACAATCATGTCCTCTCCAGCCATATTAAAAACATATATGGTAGGCCCTGAAATAGTTGGTGCATGCTTACAACAACTCTACATCCTAGCACGAAAGTTTAAAAAGTTGATAATTAGACCATTCTATGAAAAGCTGCTTCTTAATACATGTTACTTGGGAAAAAAATAAAAATAAAAAAAAAATTGACAATATGTTTTATTTTAATTTATTACACTGTCTTTGATTAGCACTTTCTAAACGTACAGTGAAGCATTTGACAGACCTGGATGTGCGAAGCATGCCCTAAGTACATTTTCTCTGCGATAAACTGTCAAAGACTTAAAGACACCTGACTTGTTTTGTCTGGGCTCAGATTCACAGTAAAATTGTTCTATTCCTTTCTCCAAGGATTAAGACAACTTCATTTGGATGTTTCCTCGATGAAAAGTAGCATTCAGAAAAATAAATTATTTAAAAAATCTGTAAATGTAAGGAGAAAGAAAGGAAATTAAGTTTTTATTAAAACAGATAACAGGATTGCTATCAGTATAGTGGTTTCCTATTGCCTGCTGAGCACAGTAATGAGGATACAGGACTCTGTAAATGATACACTGTCAGAAAAAGACTCTGGATGCACAGCAAGAGCTATATAGTAGCTTTATTTTCCTGCAGAACCTAATCTTATGAAGCATTTATTTAAGAAATACCAATCAATTAAAACTGTGTGTGTATGCATGTGTGTGGACATGGTTTTTAAGAATCGTCGCTTCTTAGAGATTTATATATTCTTTACAAGAATCCCTAGAATTAAAAGAAAGTGACTTTGAAAATGATAAGTAAGAAATATATTAATCCATGCTCCAAAGAGAGGTTTGTGCTCAAAATAATAAAGTCCATAAATTCTGAGGTTATCCACATGTGCATAATAAAATAAACAGTAATTGTCACTGCTTGTCTCATTTAGCATGTTCAGATTCTGCTTCCAGAATCTGACCACCATTGTTGTAAGCTGCCTATATATAATTTAAAAAAATTGCTGTGGGATTCACATCACACTACGGACAGACTGAGTGCTGGCAGATGGTATTGTCCATTAAAAATCATCCTCAACCCAAACCTTTTGCCTCTTTTACATACTCTGAACTGCTTTCACAGAGTGACTCTCACCTGAGAAATGGAGACCCACGGTTTTGTGATGTTCACATGAGGTTTGGCTCCTCTCCATGATCAACTGTATTTTAGCACATAGAAGCCATACTCACACTGTCCACAGCTGTTCAATGTCTGGCAGCTTGTTTCCCTCAAAATGAGTTTGAAACAACTTTTCAGAATCCTTCTTCCTCTTCCTCCTAAAAATGCAACAAGTAAAATTTAAACATTGAAACAATCCTAATTTTATTTCATATCTTTCACATTTATTATTTGTGATGTTTCAAAAATAATTCTGTCATATTTACAATATGCACTTCTCATACTGTGCCCTTCCTGCTGCAGCTCCCATCCTTCACCCTTCTGATAAGCATTAGGCAGGAAAAGAAAACAGAACTGCCCTTCTTTTCAGCCTCTTCTGATTGCAGATAAGACCATACATTTGGAAAGATTTAGAACATCCAGTTTATTGACATTGTGGACAGGGGAGGAAAGGTTATGTCACTGACAAACCAGGCTTATCCAAGCTTATCCCTGACAGCCACTGGCAGTTTAGGATCCACATTAATAATATATGTGCTTTTCTTCTTTGGTGCAGCCTGGCACAGACCCAGTGTATGAATACAGGAAGTGGTTTTGTTCCAGAAGTCAAAAACAGAGAGATCCAATCTGGGCTTAATCTAGCTGCAGAAAAAAGAACAGAGTTGACCAGAGTTTGCTGTAGCAAAAGACAGGTTTTACTGAAGCCTTAATCTTCATACAGAGGGAACAGTGAAGCTAAAGCTTAATGAATGGCCCAGGGCGCTTGCGCTAAGCAGCAGAAAAAATATGTTTTCTCAGTACTTAATACAGGCCTTTTTGCCATTTCTATCTTCTTCTAAGGGACAAATTTATTATTTTTATAATTTCACCTATTGTTACTTGCATTTTCTAATTCTCTTTTGTGAGGCGGGTTACTAACATTTAGTGGATTGAATTTGGTCAGAAGAAATGCTGCCACTGCTCTGACTTATGTACCCAGAGAGATGTTGTTCCCATTCCATTCACTCCCCCATGACTTTTTATTTTTAGGTAAGAGTAGTTCTCCTTTCTTCTCCCCACCTCTACCTATCTATCAACACACAAACATCAACACAAATGCACATTATATTGTGAAGTCTAGTTTCTGGAAACCATCAACAGATGACTGCACAGATCATGACTTCCCTTTTCTGCTTGCAGAGGTTAGCTGATTTGGCTTTGTGAAAGGCCATGAGTAAAGGAGAACTACTTTTAAGATTTTATTTAAAATTCAGAGCACTCAGGGACATGACAGAGTCATGCATTCAGAATGAGACAAAGCAGTAACCATGAAGAATGTAAAATATATTAGTCTTCATTTAAAACCTGAGAAGTCACTATTCCTCTTTTATATGCTTGATTGCTAATTTTGTGTGCATTAGTTTCAGAAAGTAATGTTTTGTATGAATAGATTTTGCCAATAAAATGTCACACTAACTAAGATGAGGAGAGTAAAATATCTGCAGCTACTGTTTTCACATAAAATAGCAATAGATTCAATATTATGTAATTACAGAGACTGAGAGAAATACAGTGTAATGAATGCTAATATGCTCTGTTTTGTAATCTGAAGAGGTATTAAAATTTTTATTTATTTCATTGCACTGCAAATGTGTTTATGCAGGGCAAAACTGTCAAGGCCCTAGTTGATAGGAATGTATAAGAAGGGAAGAAAGTACAAGGATCAGCTGGGATCACAGAACTTAGCATTTTTCCATGTAAGCTATTATGTGTGAGAGCACCTGGAATAAACAGCAAATGTTCAAATATTCTTCTGTGTTCAATCACTTGATTTGCCACAGTTAACCTGAAGTTTTATGGATAGAAGAGGAGAACTAGTTGCTGCTGGCTGTGGTCATTACCATTGCTGTCAAACAGTTTCTAGCCAGAACGCAGCAGGTATACCTTTGTGTATTGTCACTTAAAGTACAGTGCTGCTGTAACAGTAAATGGTATTTTCTTTAGGAAATTAAACAGTCATGGAGAATTTTAAAAGTCCAGTAAAAAGAACAGTACACAAGGTGTATCAATCACACACAGAATATGAGAAAAGTGTTGTCACAGTTCCTTCTGTCCTGTTCATAACATCCAAGAGACATAAAGACACAATTTTTGGACAGAACTATTTATGACCTTGACATCCTCCTGGGCTAAGAGAAGAAATTCCATATTATGTATTTGATAAAGAGGATATATTTTTGTAGCCACTGGTACAAAGATACAAGGTGTTAGTATCTCAGGAGAACTTTACTGAACACTTGAGTTTGCAGAAGCAAACCAAAAATATGTTTTCTAGGTCTGTTAAGGGAAGGGTCACAGAAGGCATCTGCACTGTGCACAGATGTAAGGGTTTTGATGTTGTTTTGCAAGAATGGACTTTGTTGTTTTGAGCTTGGTAGATTATTTTTCTTTTCTTTTCTGTAGCATGGTATAAATCATGGAGACACTACCTTGATTTCAGGGGGCACTTACATTTCCAGTTCAGCAACCTACACAAGCACATTAAGAGTTCCATTCAAAAAAACCAGAACTGAACTACATTTATATCTGCATATACAACAATAAATACCAATAAATACCATAATTAGAAATTTTGTTTTGTATCTGCCTGGTAGGAATAGCTAATACACAAGTAGCCATCATATAAAAATTTCTTGCATGTTATCTTTTGTGGATGCTTTGAGAGGAAGTGAAGTCTCAATATATTTACATTAAAAACATCAGATTAACATATCTGATAACATTTAAAATAAAATTTATTTTTGTCAAACATTAACTTGCAGGCTCACAAGTAATGGCTTTAGGAAAAAAGAAAAAAGGAAACAAAACAAACAAAAAAACAGTTTGAACTTAAGGATAAAGTTAAAAGACTACAAAGTAAGTGATGGCAATTTGAATAGATGATTTATTCTTTAAGACCTTTGAACACTGAATTAAAATTCATTCACATTACGAATTTTTCATGAGGCAGGGTATTTCCAAAGATTCTGACACATAACTAGTCTTCCAAAAAGTCAAGATCCATCAGTTAAGCTCTTTATCTCTTCAGCAGTTGCTATTTGATTTTTAGCCACTGACTTTGGATAGCAACTTCAATCAGAGTTTGCAGGCAAGTGCCTTTATGCCAAGAACAACTTTGGCAGTGGGAGCTGACACGTCTTTTAGCTCTCCTGTAGTACCACGTGTCTTCTAAAAACTATGGTCAGAGACCATAATAAAGATCTAGCTGTTACAGCATATTAGTGAGGAAATATATAGTCCCTGACTTCAGGTCTGGAAAAGGATCTAAGCTTGGAGCTTTGTTTTCAATTCAGGCACCCTTTTTAGGTAGCACATTTTACTCAGTTTTTGACAGACTTTATTTGAAATGTTTTGGTACCAATATTTAGTACAGTTGCATGACAGTTTTCAGATAACATCTCTTTCACTGAATGTGTCATACGGTCAGACAGAGTTCTCAGGCCAAGGAGTAAAACAAACAATGGAGAGGAGGGAGGACTGAATCCCAGCTGTCCTAAGGCTGTTCACCAGCTGGTGGTTCAGGCACTCATGAAGAACCTAGGACAACCCTCCTGCTGTAAACTAATTTCTTAGTTATTATATTTTTTATGTTTTCCAGTTGTAATTTAGTGGTGAACTTACTCTTCCTATGCTAGAGTTGAATGCTCAGTATCAACATTATCTGGGCAAGGACAAAAAAAATAAAAGAAAAGAAAAAATCCACAGTCTTTCAATATACCTTACAATTTTCATACACTGTTGATTTCCCAGTAGTCTCATCAGATAAAATCTTAATTCAGGATGTTGATAGAATCCATTCTATTTTACCCTAAGAACTGCTTTGAATAGTAAAAGATTGCTTTTAGTCTGTTTGATTGTTTTTACAGCAACAGAAAACCATCCTTCATAGCAGGTTATCTGATCAAGGTGTCTAAAGAGATTCCATTTGACCTATCTGATGGGGGTGATTGTTTTTATTATGAAATCAGTCTTTGATCTGAAAATCTGCAGATTTAATCTTTGAGAAATTTTATATGAGAAGGAAATTCAAAAAGTATGTATTTTCTAGTAATCTCATCCAAAATATACCTTTAAATTTTATCCCAACAGAATTAAACCTAAAGGAAATACTTACTGAAGTTGTGTTTTATCTAGAAATATCTTCTATCAACGAGCATAGGTATGACCTTAGGCAAGGATCTCTTTACTTACTTCCTCCTACACATACAGCTTTTTGTCACAAGAACTTATGTATCTCAGTAGGTCAAGCATACATTTCATAATATCTTTGTAATAGTAATAACATTCTCTATATAATGTTAGTTGCCAGGCAAAACAAAATTTTTCATTTCATTGATAATGAAGCAATCTTAAGCACAATGTCAAAACATCCTAAATAGTTAATGGCTTTTCTTGCGATCCATCTGCTGGACATACTTCCCCTTGGGACAAAAAGGGAAACCTTTTTATTAAATGCAAATCGGTGTTGAGATAAACACAAGCCTGATGAGGAGGAAAACACTCTGACACTCTTCAGGTCTGGGGACTATAAATCTGCTCAGTCCGTGTCAAGTGTACTGTTTTTTACACAGGCAACCATCGTGAATGTCTAGCACTGCTCCTAACTTCATCTCTGAGGGGAAACCAAATGGTTATTTAAAATGTGATTGTGCACACATACCATGCATCTTTTACTATATTTTTATTTTAGTAGGAGCAACCTCTGACGCCACTGAGAAGTAGAAATATGTTCTGGCCTTAGAAGAAAAAGAAGCAGGAGGGCTGTAATATAATAAGCAGTTATTTTAAGGAGAGAGCAATGATTCCTCTCCCTGGAGGCTGCTGTGTAAAGTGCTGGCTGCATATGCCAGTCCTGGCCCAGAGACAGCCAAGGGACTTAGGGGTGCCAGATGCAGCTTTTGCATTCAACGAAGATCCAGTGTCTAAGGCGTTAGTAAGAGAGATGCTTGTCTCTGTGACTGGCTCCACTCCACCTGAAACAGCAGATCAGACTGTCCTGTCATCTTGTTTTCACACATTTTTTCTCCATTTTGTCAGACCTTCCCTCTGCAAGACAAAATTTAGTAGCACATGAATTTCAAGAATGACATTATTGGTGCACAAGAATACTTATGCCAATCTAATAAACTATACCTAGCTAGCCTAAATGAGGACTAGAGTCTAAATCTTCAGACTTTTTCTATGGGTATTTCATCACCATTTTCCACAATTTTTGGAGATAAAAAAGATGAATAGTCATATAGCTAAACTCCTACCACACTATAAATCACTTAAATTCACAGCCAATGGGACCCACTGACAGAAAATGTTATGCTTTATTTGCCATGTTTAAAAATATTAACTTGAGAAGTTAGTATAAATGTTGATACAGCTATTATTTCTAAATAGCAACAATCATTACAAAAGTGCTTAATGCACTTGGGCTAGGTGAACAATACAGCCAATCTCATCACCTGCTCTCTGTTGTCTTTCCTAGAGGGCTGGAGAGATTTTGAGCAACAGCAAAAGATGTTCTTTACCACCACCTCTGCCTCTGAGCGTGTGCCAGACACCTCACTTACCATTGTGCTGCACATACTCAAGTGTATCTGCTGCACACACAGTGTTCATGCTGCACAAAAATGACTAAATCAGCATCAAGAAAAATTAATCTTTTCCTAAGAATATTTTACTGAGGATAGAGAGAAAAGCAGTGTGTAATTGTGCAGCAAGTCCAGTGCTTCTTGGCATGTGCTTCTTGGTAATTGGGATTAAGCATGTGACTAAGCAAATCCATCATTTTCAGGAAATGCCATCATGGGGGAATCATGGCATTATGGCATGCCATCTTCCCTTCATGATGGAAACAAAGCTAACATCAAATTTTATAAAATAACAAAATAACAGATATAGAGCTATCCTTCTGTAAACAAATTAATACTTATTTGTTTTAGAAACCTGTATTTCCAGAACTATTAACAAGAGATTTTTGTTTGTTTTGGTCTGGAACATTATGGCAATTCCAATGAGCCTTAAAGGTTTTTCCACGTTCCATTTGAAGCCAGTATCAAACATCTTAGTTTTTTTCTCATAGGCTTCACAATCCTTAAATGGCTTTCTGCATGCTCTCAAACATATTTGCATCAGCACCTGAAGGAACGCCATCTTGAGGTCTTTAAATTAATCCCATTAAATATATATTGTTTCCTTGAACATAGTTTTGGTGGTTTTACCGTGCTAGG
>NW_023306306.1:0-2723 GCF_011077185.1 Oxyura jamaicensis
GAAGCAACCACCGGATGACTGGAAACATATCCTGTGCCCCATGCCACCGCCCGAAACACTATCCTGGGCCTTGAAAAGCAAGTACTATGGCGACATGGCACCCCAGAAAGAATTGAATCAGACAATGGGACTCATTTCCAAAACAACCTTATAGACACTTGGGCCAAAGAACATGGTACTGAGTGGGTGTATCACATCCCCCATCACGCACCAGCCTCTGGTAAAGTTGAGCGATACAATGGACTGTTAAAGACTTCACTGAAAGCAATGGGTGCTGGGACATTCAGAAATTGGGATGCACATTTGGCAAAGGCACTGGGTTAGTCAATACTAGGGGATCTGCCAATCGAGCTGGACCTGCCCAATCAAACCTGTTACGTATTGTAGAGGGGGATAAAGTTCCTGTAGTGCATGTAAGAAATGTGCTGGGTAAAACAGTCTGGGCTACTCCTGCCTCAGGAAAAGGCAAACCCATTCGTTTGATTGCTTTTGCTCCGGGTCCTGGATGCACTTGGTGGGTAATGCAAAAAAATGGGGAGGTCCGGCGTATACCTCAAGGGGTTTAATACTAGGTAAGAGTAGCCCATGAGTTGGATTGTATTATGTTAATTATTATATAATACTGTGTGTCATCACTATCATGATTGCTATATACTATAGATGAAAATGGTCATTAACTAGAATGTATTGGAAAGAGTGTAACCTGAGCATGACATAAATGGTATGGAATAAGGGGTAGATATA
Source organism: Oxyura jamaicensis (assembly GCF_011077185.1). Taxonomy (NCBI): domain Eukaryota; kingdom Metazoa; phylum Chordata; class Aves; order Anseriformes; family Anatidae; genus Oxyura; species Oxyura jamaicensis. Next base: position 745 of record NW_023306306.1, read on the forward strand.
TGTCCTGGTTTCAGTTAGGACAGAGTTATTTTTCCTCCTAGTAGCTGGTAGGGTGCTATGTTTTGGATTAGGATGAGAAGAGTGCTGATAACATGCTGATGTTTTAATTGTTGCAGAGCAGTGCTTACACTAAGCCAAGGACTTTTCAGCTTCTCGCTCTGTCCTGCCAGCGGGCAGGCTAGGGGTGCAGCAAGAGCTGGGAGGGGACAGACCCAAAACAGCTGACCCAAAGTGGCCAAAGGGGTATTCCCTACCATCTGACGTCATGCTGAACAATATATAGGGGTGGCTAGCCGGGGTGGGGGGGCGGCTGCCTGGGTATGGGATGGGCATTGGTCAGTGGGTGGTGAGCAATTGCATTGTGCATCACTTGTTTCGTACACACTATTATTATTATTATTATTCTGTCCTAATAAACTGTCTCTATCACAAACCACAGGCTTCAGTTTTTTCTCATTTCTCTCCCCCATCCCAGAGAGGGAGGGGGGAGGGTGAGCGAGCGGCTTTGTGGTGTTTAGCTGCCAGCCGGGTTAAACCACAACACATATAATAACAAATAATAGAAGATACATCCCTTGGCTCAGAAGGATTTTTTATGCTTTCAAAATAAAATAAGACTATATATATGACACAAAAGCGAAGGATTTTATAGCGCTGAATGCCTAAGAGCATAGTTTTTCCTTCTGGATTGCCAAATAGGCATTACAGCATTGCAGCACCATGTTTATAGAAATGCCTGTTTATCTTCCATGAGTAATACAATATAGCTCTTGTTAGAAAAAAAAAAAAAAAAAAAAAGAGAGAGAGAGAGAGAGAATTGCTAAGAGCATTTAACCTTAGACAGAAACGACAGCCAGTACTGAAGCCCAGATAATGTATTTGTTGAGGTTTAACCCAGAAGGCAGCTAAACACCACACAGCTGTTCGCTCACCCTCCCCCCTCCCTCTCTGGGATGGGGGAGAGAAAGGAGAGAAAAAAAAAAAAAAAACTGAAATCTATGGGTTGAGATAGGGACAGTTTATTAGGACAGGAAAATAAAATAATAATAATAATAATATGTACAAAACAAGTGATGCACAATGCAATTGCTCACCACCCGCTGACCGATGCCCAGTCTATTCCCAAGCAGCCAGCCCCCCACCCCGGCTAGCCACCCCTATATATTGTTCAGCATGACGTCAGATGGTATGGAATACCCCTTTGGCCACTTTGGGTCAGCTGTTTTGGGTCTGTCCCCTCCCAGCTCTTTCTGCACCCCCAGCCTGCCTGCTGGCAGGACAGAGCGAGAAGCTGAAAAGTCCTTGGCTTAGTGTAAGCACTGCTCTGCAACAAGTAAAACATCAGTATGTTATCAACATTAGTCTCATCCTAAATCCAAAACATAGCACTCTACCAGCTACTAGGAGGAACAATAACTCTCTCCTAGCAAAAACCAGGACATATATGCACCCCTTATTCCATACCATTTATGTCATGCTCAGGTTACACCCTTTCCAATAGATTCCAGTTGACCACCATTTTCATTTATAATATGTATATATAGAATGTCCACTGAGTTTGCATAGTCCATGACTGACTTCAGGCTCCATCTGTCATCGCAGTCTTTCAGGGCAGAAGAGATGGTGTTTGATGCTGCAATGTCACACGTTGAAGCCCGTTCTTGTTCCACTGCATCACTTTGTCCAATTCTATTAAAATTCATTCATCAATACCTGCGTGATTGTTACTGTGATACCATTAATAGGACATTGACATATAGGAATCATAGTAGTGATGACACACAGTATTATATAATAATTAACATAATACAATCCAACTCATGAGCTATTTTCACCGAGGATTAAATCCCCTTGAGGTACACACCGGACCTCCCCATTCTTTTGCATTACCCACAAAGTGCATCCAGGCCCTTGAGCAAAAGCAATCCCACGAATGGGTTTGCCTTTTCCTGAGGCAGGAGTAGCCCAGACTGTTTTAC
>NW_023306307.1:0-3655 GCF_011077185.1 Oxyura jamaicensis
CAATGCAGATGTACCTTCTCGGTACCTTCAGGGGATAACGCTTAACTAATCTCAATATAATTATTATTATTATATATATATATTATATATATATTATATTATATAATTGTATTAGTCTTAATACAATTATTATTATTATTCAATGATACAAGAACTATGTACACTAATCACTCTGTTTTTCTTAAATAGGAGTTTATATTTCATCATGCGGCCCTAGCATTGTTCCATACTGACACGAATCAAATTAACACATTTCACAGTATCTCTAGGAATCTTCTACCTGGCTGTGTCAGGTGGTGTCCATATGACTGCAGTTCTCTTCAAACTTGGTTTCAGTGAATCATTGCTGCAATCTAAAAGGGCTGATGGTACAGGCATATTTCTGTTGGCATATGCTATTCACAAATTGTTTGCTCCGGTACGAATCAGCATTACTGTAGTTTCTGTGCCATTTATTGTCAGATGCTGCTGGAAGATTGGTTTCTTCAAACCTGCTACCCCAAATCTGTGATAACTTCTTTAGGTTTTTACTCGCCCAACGTGGGGCTCAAGGAATTTGAGATAAGGATGACAGCTGAGAGAAGCAATGGGCAAAACATGGATTGAATGTTTTTGTGAATGTAAAAGTTGTGAAGAATTCAAGAAAGTTGTAATTGTAAGGAATGTGTTTCATATTAGTGTGGTGAAAGGACAAGGGGTGGTGTGTGTGTAAATTGTCCACCTCATCGGTGTAGTGATGATGTTATGTTTATTTTGGAGCTGGGAATTCTTTTTCTTTTTGATATAAGTGAAGCTTGTGAAGCTTGTGATAATTGTAAAGTAAGAGTATATTGTGATTATTCTTAAATATGCCTTCCAGAGAGGCGAGGGGTGGCATGTAGTGGGTTTACATATTGTTCTGACAAACAGCCCATGGAGTTCACCAGTGTTTGTCATCAAGAAGAGTGGGAAATGGAGATTACTGCATGATTTGCGATGAATCAATGCAGTGATTGAGGACATTGCAGCTAGAAAAAAAAAAGAAAAAAATAGAAAAAAAGGAAAAAAAAAAGGGAAAAAAAGGAAAAAAAGAAAAAAGGGAAAAAAGAAAAAAGAAGAAAAAAGAAGAAAAAGAAAAAAAAAGAAAAAAGAGAAAAAAGGGAAAAAAGAAAAAAGAGAAAAAAGGAAAAAAAAAGAAAAAAGAAAGAAAAAGAAAAAAGGAAGAGAAAAGAAAGAAAAAATGAAAAAGGGAAAAAAGAAAGAAAGAAAAAATGTGGAAAAAAGAAGGAAAAAAGGAAAAAAGGAAAGAAAAAAGGAAAAAAGAAAAAATAGAAAAAAGAAAAAAAGAAATAAAAGAAAAAAGAGGAAAAAGAAAATACAAGAAAAAAGAAGGAAAAATAAAAAAGGAAGAAAGAAAATTAAAGAAAAAAGAAAAAAAGAGAAAAAAGGAATTAAAAAGAAGAAAAAAATGAGAGAAAAACTGAAAGAAATAGAAAAAAAGAAAAGAAAAAGAAAGAAAAAAATGAAAGAAAAAAAGAAAAAAAAATGAAAGAAAAAAGAAAGATAAAAAAGAAAGAAAAATAAAAAAGGATAAAGAAAAAAGAAAAAAAGAAGAAAAGGAGAGAAAGAAAAAAGAGAAAAAATAGAAAAAAGAGAAAGAAAAAAGGAAAAAAAGAAAAAAATAAGAAAGAAAAAGAAAAAAGAAAGAAAGAGAAAAAGGAATAAAAAAGAAGAAAAAAAGGAGAGAAAAACTGAAAGAAAAAGAAAAAAGAAAGAAATAAAGAAGAAAAATAAGGAAAAAAAATAGAAAAAGAAAAAAATGAAAAAAGAAAAAAGGGAAAAAAAGAAAGAAAAAGAAAAAAGAAAAAGGAAAGAAAAAAGAGAAAGAACGAAAAAAGAAAAAAAGAAAGAAATTAAAAAGAAAAAAGAGAAAAAGAAATAAAGAAAAAAGGAAAAAGGAAAAAGGAAAAGAAAAGGAAAAAAGAAAGAAAAAGACAAAAGGAAGAGAAAAGAAATAAAAAAAGAAAAAAGGGAAAAAAAAGAAAGAAAACGAAAAAATGAGGAAAAAAGAAAGAAAAAAAGGAAAAAAGGAAAGAAAATGGAAAAAAGAAAAGAGGAAAAAAAGAAAAAGGAAAAAAAAGAAATAAAAAAGGAGAAAAAAAGAGAAAAAAATAGAAAAAAGGAAAGAAGAAAAAATAGAAAAAAAGAAAAAGAAAGAAAAAAGAAAAGAAAGAAAACAAAAGGGAAAGAAAGTAAAAAGAGCAGCTTGGGGCAGCTTGCCTTCCGTCTTCCCTTTGGTGGCTGGTGGGATTGCTGGTGGTTGCTGATAGCTGGCGGTACCCTGCCCCACCTCATCACCCACACCCCAACTAAACCCACTTTGCCTTAGCCAGAAATGTGCCAAAGGCCCTCGTGGACTCTGTCTGGCACCAGAACAGGAGGTGTACAAGAAGAACAAAGAAGTGATGCTGAGCTGCCCCGAGGGTTGCAGACGTCCTTCACCCATGTCAGATGTGCAGGGGGAGTGCAGGCACTGAATTATTCTGGATTTTCAGACAGAACTACACGGATGGGGAGGAAGAGCACAGGTGCCTGGATCCACATTGAGGGGCCTGTGGTGTGCCTTGGTACATGGGGTGGCAGGAATTACCTTTTCTGCAGCCCTGTCATCCAGTCCTGCCTCCTCCATGCCTCTGCATTTCCCACATCCCCAGTGTGTCCTGGACCATACTCCCGATGCCTGAGCGCATCCCTTGGTCTCCCTAGGTTTGATGCCTTAGACCGCTGTCCAAGCAAATGGTGGACCAGCCTCACCCACCCCTGCCTGGGCAGCCCCAGCTCCAGATGATGCTCACCTGCTTTAGCCTCTGCCAGAAATGAGCCAAAAGCCCTTGTGGCACCCAAGACTCTGTCTGGCACCAGACCAGGAGGAGCACAGGAGGAACGAAGAAGTAATGCTGAGCTGCCCCAAGGGTTTCGAACCATCTTTCTCCCACATCAGATGTGCAGGGGAAGCCCGGCCCAGCATTCATGGGAAACCTGTGTACATCAAGGAGTGCCTGGGAAAGGGCATGGGAGGTGCCTGGATCCACATTCACTCCAAGGTGGAGTGCATGGGTAAGGGAGGCACCAGGAGCTCTCCTGGGGCTCCTGTGTGCCAGGGGAAGTGGGGGGAGCTGCCGGGGGCAATGGAAGGAAGCCCCTATGCCTGCCCACGGATCACCCGGGGTCCCCAGAGGTGCCTGGGCGGGGAGGGGGCTGGTGGCAGCCTCTGTGCCCGAGAGTCCGGGCAGGAGTGGGCTGTGGCAGCCGGCCGGGGGCAGCGGCTGGACCTGCCCCAAGGGGCCAGGGCAGAGCACCCGGCATGTGGGACGAGGGTGCCCAAAGTCCCTGGAACTCCTGCTTCTCCTGGACCTTCTCAGGAGGGCTGGGGAAGCAGCATGGGGCCTTTCCTTCCCTCATCCCCTTCCTGGGTCCATGGTGCAGGAAGCTGCTCCACATCGTGTCCTGCAGCTCCATCCCTCACCGTAGTGTGCCAGGGCAGGGATCCCCCGCTGTGAGAAACAAAGTTGTGTTTTTGCAATAGTTTTTTTGCACTGTTTTTGCAGTGGAAAATTCCACTAACCTTGTGTGAAATGTGTTTATTTGATTCGTGTCAGTATGGAACAATGCTAGG
>NW_023306308.1:0-1279 GCF_011077185.1 Oxyura jamaicensis
CATCTAGTCCAACCCCCCTGCCCAGCAGGATCACCTAGAGCACATTGTGCAGGATGACATCCAGGCAGGTTTTGAATAGCTCCAGAGAAGGAGACTCCACAACCTCTCTCAGAACAACCTGTTCCAGTGCGTTGCCACCCTCACAGTAAAGAAGTGCCCTCTCATATTCAGATGGAACTTCCTGTGATTCAGCTTGTGTCCATTGCCTCTTGTCCTCTCACTGGACACAGCTGAAAGACTGGCTCCATCCTCTTGACCCACTCCCTTCAGTTATTTATACTTATTTATGAAGTATCCCCTCAGTCTTCTCTTTTCCATGCTAAGCAGGCCCACTTCTCTCAGCCTGTCCTTGTACAACAGGTTGTCCAGTCCTCTAATCAACCTAGTAGCCCTAAGGTATTCCTCAGGTATTCTTCAGTTCTCTGACACAAGTCTAAAACTCTGAGAGTTTTACCCTTCAGAGAAGAACTCTGAAGGGTAAAAACATCTCCTTATGGTAGTATATCAAAACATTCAGTAAATATATTTTAATGTCCCTAAAACAATTTTTTTAATAAGTCTTTAGCAGCTGCTTGATATATGGACATATTTTCAGGATACTTGAAATTCATAAATTGTATTATACATCAATGAGTTATTGCATTTTTTGTAAGCTCATATTTTTCCTTGTGAATAATTTCACTGGAATTTTACTACAGTGTTTCCGGGATGGTTTTTGTTATATTTTTGGTGGCAGCATTTTTTTTTTTTAAAAGAGAGCCAGTATGCCTTTGGCTTTGTTTGCTGCAGTAACATAGAGCTTACTCATGTTCAGCTTGTTTTTCAAAGGATTTTCTGCAAATGCTGATGGAAAAATTAGTACCATAAATGCAGGAACTATGTGAAATACAGTATGATGGAAAACTTCACATCATCCTGTTTCTCACACTGTCTGCATTTGTTTACAGGCACTTGAGATGGACCTTGGATATACTGCATTCACAGAGGATATGTGAGAACATCCCACTTTATGATGTCCCCTGGGCACATAGACGCTGTTGGCACCTCACTAGACATAGACATTCTTGCATATGAGCATTACTGAAGCTGCATCCCTACTCAGCAGTCCTTTGGTATGTAGGGCCTCCTCTTACCTTCTTTTTCTTTTATGTTGTTTTCTGTATGTTGTGAAATGTGTTTATTTGATTCATGTCAGTATGGAACAATGCTAGGGCCGCATGATGAAATATAAACTCCTATTTAAGAAAAACAGAGTGATTAGTGTACATAGTTCTTGTAT
>NW_023306309.1:0-5670 GCF_011077185.1 Oxyura jamaicensis
AATAATCAATATTCCCCCTTTTCCACATGGATAGACAAAATAAAAGATTTATGTCAAGAAGGAAAATCAGAGAGGTTAATAAGATCAATATAAAGTTGGGGAGGGGTAGAAAGAAACAAACTTTGTTTGTGGGAAAGCAATAATTTTTCTTCTTTTCTGAAATGAACAATCATAGCGCTATAATTTTTATTAGAAAAATCTACCTGCACATCCATTTCTTTGAAAGAGGTGGAAGTGGTAAACACATATTTGAGATAGTGCACCTTTTGTATGCATTTTAATTAGAGACAGAAGGTATGCAATATCTACATTTTAATGTCTAATTAACATTGCTTCTCTCCAAAAACATGATTTTTTTCCCCCTTGAAGTAGGTGAAAAAACTGAGATTTAAAAGATATTTGATCTCTAAACACTTCATCAGGGTTCTTCCCTATCCAAACAGATCTTTATTTATTGTAGTGCTGTAGTGCTGTAACAAGTCATAAATGACAAAAAAGAGACACACCTGAAGAATTTGTGTATATGAAAAATATTCATATTTTTAAAAATAGATTTACAACAGAGAATGACAACATTAAAATGGTAAGAGAAGACAGGACATTGAGAGTATATCTTTTATTCAATGTGTATTTTAGAAATTAAGAATTTGAAAACTTTCACTTGTAAAAAATTGTGCACGTTTCCTGTATTGTAAATGATCTTCAAATTAAGAAGAAGAACTAATATTCGGTATTCTCTTTGTTTAGAGTGTTCTCAACATACCAAGGGCAGGAAGGCAGAAATTCTGTGTAGAAGCAAACTATCTCCAAACTACACTGCTGTAGGTGACAAAAATATAGATGACCTGCTCACTTAATAGTTTCTGTGTGTTTGTTTGTTGGAGGAACCCATGAGAACCACTGTGTATAACAGTGATGGAAATAAGAACTACGTTCCTCCCCCTCACTAGTTTTTTTCAGTGACTTTGAAGTCCACTAGGATTTCTCCCTCTCTCATTACTAAAGGAATTCTTCCCTCTGGGTAACATAGTCTTCCCCCTACATAACATTCCATGTTGTTTTATACAATCTCCCATGAAACTGATTCCTGAAACTGCTGTCTTCATTTGAGATTTTTCCCTTGCAGCTTTACTTATAATCTTTACAACACCTTCCAATTGTAGGAATTCCCTTGTGTGGTGGGGCACAGAGGTTTCTGTTATGGCAATATTCGGTATTGCCAGAGCTAGGCTACCCAATGAGGCTGGCAGCTCTAACAGCTGAATTTTATGTACCAATGGGATTTTAGCATCTTTGATGAATGAGCTGAAGCTTCCATATGGCTGTTTTATATTATATGGGGAGGAACTGGGTTTTGTGATTTAATTTTCTTGCCATTTCCTACTTACTGTAACCTGTGCCTGTAAGAATATGGTTTACTCAGCAAAAATATCTTATGCAGACATGATGGCCTATATTTCTCTGTTAATTGTCTGCTGAAACCAGTCTAGATGAAAACAGAATTCTTATATCTACTGAAAATAGTAAACCTGTGATGTTCTTTCTGCCTTTTAGAAAACAGGTTAGAATTAGTGAAAATTATATATATGAGCTTTTATATACTGCTCTATCTTGTTATGATGAGTTTTTTTGTTTGTTTGTTTGTTTGTTTTTTTAATAGATTACTCACACACAACATAAGTGAGTGCAGGTGTTGCATTTTTTTGTGCCTTTTTTTTTGTTGTTGTTTATCTTCCCCCGTCCCCCCCCCCCCCCTTTTTTTTTTCTTACTAGTTTAGGGAATGTGTATGTCACATTTATATAATCACTCTAGAAATAACTGGCAAAATTATATAGGTCATTGTGTGTTCTGCTAAAAAAATAATTATTTTTTTTCCTTATGTTTTTGACATATGAAGCAATGTTTTGGAAACAAAGTACATCCCAGAAAACTTCATCTATAACTACTCAACCCATTTCTGTATTATGATGCAACTAAAGGGAGTTAATTATGCAACATCAAGATAGTAATTTGGTAGTAAGACTAAGGTGATCTTATTGTAGAGAATAGCAAATGTTGTAAACAAAACACTTGGAAAAATACCAACACCTTTTCCTCATTAATAGTAATCTCATTAAGTATATTCAGATGAAGGAATAGGAAGAAAACCTTTAAGGTGTTGAGGGTCTCTATATCAAAGCTTGTTGGAAATGCTCAGACCTTTGCTAAGCCTTTGTGTTTTTAAAAAGCAAAAAATATTTTAGTGGGTTGACCTTGTCTGACTTCCCACCTCCCCACCCCTGCCCCGCTTCCCACCCCAAACTCTTTCTCACTCCATTTCCTCAACAAGGTAGGGAGAGAAACAAAATTTAAAAGTTCATAGATAGAGTTAAAGACATGGAGATCACTTATCAGTTACCACACCAGATAAAACACATTGGACTTGGAGAAAATTAATGTAATTTATTTCCAAAAAAGTAGTAGTAGACAGATAGATAGGTAGATAGGTAGGTAGGTAGGTAGGTAGGTAGGTAGGTAGATAGATAGATAGATAGATAAAAATAGTGATAGGATACTGAGAAACAAAAACAAAACAATGAACACCTTGGTCCCCTTTTTCCCAAGCTCAACTTCATTTCTTCATTCCTTACTCCTTAACCTCCTTCTCCTTCTCAAGCAGTGTAAGAAGATGGGGGATGGGGTTATGTTTAATCCATAGCTTCTCTCTGTCACTCATTACTCCTCACACTTTCAGCCTTCCGTGGTATGGGTCTTTTCCATGAGCTACAGTCTTTCTTTCACAGACTGCTCCAGCATGGTTTCTTCCTACTGGCTGAAGTCTTCCAAGAACTGTTCCAGCATGGAGGAACAGTACTTCAGAATACACCAGCATGGATACTCCATGGGCCACACAGTTCCTGACAGAAAACCTGCTCCTGTGTTTGGTCCTTCCTGGGCAGTAGAGTGGATATCTGCTCTGGTGTGTTCATCTATGGCCTGCAGGGGGACCAGCTGCTTCACCATGTTCTGTTTCATAGGCTGCAGTGGAATATATGCTCTGGTGCATGGAGTGCCTCCTTTCTAATAGTGGTGTCTGCAGTTGTTTCATATTTTTTTCTAATTTTCTATCACAGTTGTTGCTTGGTACAGTTTACTCTTTGTTAAATATGTTTTCCATAGGTGCCACCAATTTGGCTACTGGGTTCAGCCATGCCCTGTGGTGGGGCTGTCAGAACCAGAAGAACCAGCTGTGTCCAGTACAAGGCAGCCCTGGCGTCTTCTCAGAGAGATGGCCATGCAGCCCCCACTGCTAGCGCCTTGACATGTACACACCATACAGACATGCTGATATAATGCAATGGAACAACAACAAAAATATGCTAGCATGTTGGAAAGCACACTAAATAAAAAATGAGAAAGCTGTAGTTAGCCATTGGACTTTTTGGCTGTATAATTTTGCATACGATTTGTTTGCCGATTAAGACTATAAAAACAAGTTGTATATCCTAGAGAACCCAGCTTCACTGCATATCACCCAAAATATTTAGCAATGTTTATTAAAGCTAACATGAATGAATTTCAGGATTTTGCTACTAGAAATAAATGTGCTGAATATTTGCCATTTCTGGGAGAGTTTATTGTAGGAACCGTTACAGTAGTTATTAAACTGTGAATATGTAGCTATTATTGTTGTGCTTCATATCAGCAAGTTGGTACTTTGTGCAAACAGCTTTCAGCAGTGAGGTTTTGTTGTGAATACTCCTTTCTCAAAAGGACAAGGTGACACACTGACCAGGTTCAACCTGAGCTTCATAGTTTCTGTAGCACTTAAGGCTAGCCCAGACCAATGATGATTGCAAATGAATCTGAATGTCCAACAGAAGATCCTTTAGGCAATGAATTTTGATTGTTCTGTTCATGAGAGACTGCAAACTATATGAAAAGAGAAACTTTAAATGTCCCCTGATCCTATTAGAGGGTCATTATTCTAGGCCATGAACTCATTGCACTCTTGATGTACTATAATAAATGCTGACAACTATAAAGTACCAATTATGGACAGAGGAAAGTAACATCTATGGTTATATACTAAACGATTCATTTTTAAAGTGGTGCAGAAAATATATATATATATTTATTCTAACTGAAATTTGAGATATACATAAAGGAAAAAGCATTCTTTTGTTCACACCTAAATTTATTCCTTTGTTTACAAAAATTTTTATAATTTTGGGAAAGTATTTATTTGTTCTTGCAGTATATTTGGAGAAGGAACTGCTACATATCTCCATAGAGACCAACTAGCTGTTTTGAGGCAATATACGTGCCTCTCTTTCCTTGCTATTATTTCAAAAATAGAGGTATTTTTCCTTTGGTTATATTAATGCACCATCGTGACTGATATTTACAATGTGTCTTTAGGCAGAGTACCACCAAATCAAAGTGAAGGTGCTTCAGAGATGTTCTGTAAACACCACAGCTCTAAAGAGTACAGAATGTAATGCAAGTAATAAATAAGAGTAAGGTAGGATATCTACATCATAGGATACCTATAAATCTATTTAAATTGTATAATTCTTCTTAAAACAGCACAGCTATCCATATTCTCTATTAGAAATTAAAAGGAAAACAGAATAATGAAGAATTAAATCCTGGACTTTTTCACTACAATTTTTTTTTTTTTTAAAAAAAGGTGTTAGATTAAGAGTTGAATGCAAGTATGTATTCCAATTGCAGAACAGATTTAATTTCTCTTCTGTTCTCTTCTCTTACTGTTTGTAAATGAACAATCCCCTCAAGTGTTTCTGTAACTGACTGGATGAGGTCAAAACACATCACCCTCTCAAGCCTTAAAGTAATGCTCAGGTATGATTCCAGTGAAGCCTGTGCTTTTAGCTAACATTTGGCCTAAGGAGTTATTAAAAAAAAAATGTAATAATAATATTAAAAAAAAAAAACTTTATTGATTTGATTTTTTTTTTTTTTTTTTCTGCCAAATCAGCACCGAAAACATTACTTGTGTATAAGTTCCTAAACTGAGCTTTGCAAAGAACTTAGATTTTTCTCCTGCTTTATCTTTCTCTGTCAGATTAGGAAGTGTCTTTACTTCTGTCTAGTTCATTGTGAAATGGCCTACAATTAGAATCACAGGTATCATATATATTTGCTTAAAGTCTTTTCCTGAGATATCATGATAAAGATATTCCTAAAGTGTTAGTTTGGACAATAATGAATAATTCTCTGGTTGTCATCTGGGACAAAACCATCCAGAAAATAGATTTTCAGAATCAAGACCAATAAATGGACTGAAAGGTCCTGGAGAGCAGGAGAGGTGCTTGAAGACTGGAGGATAGCCAACGTCACTCTGGTCTTCAAAAAGGGCAAGAAGGAGGATTCGGGAAACTACAGACCAGTCAGTCTCACCTCTGTCCCTGGAAAGGTGTTGGAACAGCTTGTTCTGGATGCTATCTCCAAGCAATTGGAAGAGAAGACTGTTATGAGGAGTAGTCAGCATGGATTCACCAAGGGGAAGTTGTGCTTCACCAACCTTGTTGCCTTCTATGATGGCATCACCAGCTGGGTAGATGGGGGGAGAGCAGTGGATGTCATCTACCTTGACTTCAGCAAGGCTTTTGATACTGTCTCCTCAGAGAAGGAAGCGTACCCAATGCCCCGTCTGTTTTCTTCTT
>NW_023306310.1:0-2135 GCF_011077185.1 Oxyura jamaicensis
GGTCTGTTCTCCCACGTGCCTGGTGACAGGACGAGGGGGAATGGGCTAAAGTTGCGCCAGGGGAGTTTTAGGTTGGATGTTAGGAAGAACTTCTTTACCGAAACGGTTGTTAGACATTGGAACGGGCTGCCCAGGGAAGTGGTGGAGTCACCATCCCTGGAGGTCTTTAAAAGACGTTTAGATGTAGAGCTTAGGGATATGGTTTAGTGGGGACTGTTAGTGTTAGGTCAGAGGTTGGACTTGATGATCTTGAGGTCTCTTCCAACCTAGAAATTCTGTGATTCTGTGAAATGCATCTGATTCCCACACAAGCTGATGTCACCAAACAGTTTCACAGCACAAGGGATGCAGGGGACTGAGGCAGTCCATCCCTGACCATCTCATGCTTTCCAAGTGAGTATTGAATACTGAATCCATCTCTCTGACATGCGAGAAATTACAGTGAGGTGAAATGTTCCTGTATGAAAACCCCTCCTGAACAACTGCGATACAATGGTTTTATTGTCTGCTTCCAGGTGATGCTGTTTTATTCCTTGCTGTAAGATAGCACTTCACTTCTGGGGCTGTGGCCTATCTCATCTCAGCTCAAATGAAACATTTAAAAGCCCTTTTCCTGTCATTTTGCTGAAAAACTCAAACACAATATAAAGCCAGGAAAATAAGTTTTCAGCCAGTGGACCAGAAAATCATCATCATCATCAAAACCAGATCTGTTTTCACATAGCCCCTGTCTCACTTGCCCACTGGGACTCGACACCCCTCACCTGGAGGTAGTCCCCATGCAACACGCCTGTCCCTACACTGCCGGTGAGCTGCTGGTGTTCAGCTCACAGCTTCATGGAGCAACCTTGTAGCCAGAAGTCCAGCCCCCAGCAGTGAATTTAATGCAGGAAGGAGCCAAAGAGCTGAGATTGAGGAAGGACGGGTGATGGGCATGCTGCTGCTTTAGTAAGAGCAGAAAGCTCTTCTGTTGGTCACCCTTCACCCCTTGCAGACTGGGGGTTGAGGTGGTCTGTGTCCCCTTGTCCCCCAACCTCCACCTGCCTCCTGCCCACCCAGGCTAACCCACACTGTCGTTTCCCACCCGAGCCAGTAATCAAAATGCCAGCCTGCAGCACCAAACCAGGTTCATTGTGGCCGCTGGGCTCTTCCCAGAGAACACAATACACCATTATCTCCCATTAACACAGAGGTTTCAATTCAGGTCAATGAGGGCTGAGCAAAACCAGCCTGCACGGCTTGAAATGGGGTGCTGAGCTCAGGTCACCCGCGTGCAGACTCAGCACCTCCTCTATCTGGTCCTTTTCTCATAGGATCACATGCAACTGAGATATTAACTATTAAAAAATGTGTTCTCCGGGCTTGTTCGTCCAAGACCATTCATGTCATGCTGTTTCTGTGCAGAAAGCTGCTTCATTCCTTATCTTGGCCCCTGGAGATCTGTGGGATATCACAAATAATGGTTGGGCAAGATAAGGGTTTTCTAACATGCCAGCTCCTAACATCTAAAATGCCTCATCACAATGGCCCCGAACAGACCAGTACCTGGGGATGCTATATCTCATTGATCTCCAGTCCAAACCCCTGCTCTTTTCCAGATGCTTTGAGCAAAATTTGCATTTTTTCCCCCATTCTCATGCCTTAGACGCCCATCTCTAAACCCTACCAACACCCTCGCATCCCACCGGTAAGAGCAGAGACCAAAGACACCTGATTTTTGGCCCCTCCCTGTCCCTTCCAGCTCTGAGGGAGCTTCTTAATTTCAATTAGCTGCTCCTGCAGTAAAGCACCCCTCCAAGGCGCTGAGCTGTTAGGATACGTCCCTCTGAGGCTGACCACGACAGCAATGCGAAGCCAGGCTCGCCAGCAGCATGATGCTAATAGGCCGGTGATTCACAATGCTGCAGAGTTTGGGGGAAATGTAGCACCATTCATGATCAAGAACTGCTCGTTTTTGGCTAAATATCATAGAATCATAGAATATCCCGAGTTGGAAGGGACCCATAAGGATCATCAAGTCCAACTCCTCTCACCACAGAGGTCTACCCAAAAGTTTGGACCATGTGACTAAGTGCACAGTCCAATCGCTTCTTAAATTCAGACAGGCTTGGTGCAGTGACTACTTCACTGGGGAG
>NW_023306311.1:0-12368 GCF_011077185.1 Oxyura jamaicensis
TGAAGCCTCTGAGTTGAGATAAAGACAGTTTATTAAGATAGAAAATAATAATAATAATAATAATATGTACAAACAAGTGATGCACAATGCAATTGCTCACCACCCGCTGACCGATGCCCAGCCCAACCCCGAGCAGCCGGCCCCCCCACCCCGGCTAGCCACCCCTATATATTGTTTAGCATGACGTCAGATGGTATGGAATACCCCTTTGGCCAGTTTGGGTCAGCTGTCCTGGGTCTGTCCCCTCCCAGCTCTTGCTGCACCCCCAGCCTGCCCGCTGGCAGGACAGAGCGAGAAGCTGAAAAGTCCTTGGCTTAGTGTAATCACTGCTCTGCAACAATTAAAACATCAGCATGTTATCAGCACTCCTCTCATCCCAATCCAAAACATAGCACCCTACCAGCTACTAGGAGGAAAAATAACTCTGTCCTAACTGAAACCAGGACATATCTCCACCCCTTATTCTGTACCATTTATGTCATGCTCAGGTTACACTCTTTCCAATACATTCTAATTAATCACCATTTTCATCTATGGTATATAGCAATCCTGGTAGTGATGACATACAGTATTATATAATAATTAACATAATACAATTCAACTCATGGGCTATTCTCACCCAGTATTAAATCCCCTTGAGGTACACACCGGACCTCCCCATTCTTTTGCATTACCCACCAAGTGCATCCAGGTCCCTGAGCAAAAGCAATCCCATGAATGGGTTTGTCTTTTCCTGAGGCAGGAATAGCTGTCCCCTCCCAGCACCCCCAGCCTGCCCGCTGGCAGGACAGAGTGAGGTGATGAAAAGTCCTTGGCTTGGTGTAAGCACTGCTCTGCAACAATTAAAACATCAGCATGTTATCAGCACTCTTCTCTTCCTAATCCAAAACATAGTACCCTACCAGCTACTAGGAGGAAAATTAACTGTGTCCTAACTGAAACCAGGACATTACCTCATTCTTTCTTTTTATATATCTTCTAGACATAAGCATGTTATTGTAAGAATTATATAATTTATATTGTATAATAGTATAAATTTTTTTAGCCATAAATGTAGGAAAAAAATATTTCTTCCACTGAGAAAGCAGTGTGTAGATTGGAAAGAGCTTTTAAGTACTGACTGCATCCTTCTGACCAAAATTGGCCATGGGGGCTCAGTACTGAAAGCCTGGCAGCCTATGGATATCACGGGTTTGGAGGTGAGTGCCATGAATTTTTGAAGCACAAGTCCCTGGTAAGCAGAGGCTTGTTAGATAAGGGCCCCACTGCTGGACAGAGCCAGGACAATAAGCAATGTTGTTTGCACTTCTGTGAGAGCATATTTAAGACAGGGAAAAAAAACTGCTGGGGAACAGCATCTGGGAGAGTGAGAAACAGCCTCTTTGTGTTGTCTTTTCTCCCCTTTCCCTTTGAGGAGGGGGAGTGAGAGAGCGGCTGTGGTGGAGTTTGGCTGCCCACCTGAGTAAAACCACCACACTAATGAGTAACATAGAGTTACTTTAGTGCTGCTGTCAGAAATAACTACTTCAGTTACTCTTGCCTTGATGGCAGCAAGTGAAAAAACAAAGGTGAACCAGAAGTTTTGGATTCAACCCTGAACAGCAGCCCAGGTTAGGGTGTACAGAAATAAGGCTCATCCAGACTACTGCCAGGATCCGAGCGATAATTCAGGGCTTTCCATCTGGCTGTTTGTCACTTTTTGCTCAGTCCTTTCATTGTAATGGTTCTATCATGCCTGTCCATAAGGCAGCTGCTGGCTCCTGGAAGGTTTCTACCCTCAGCTTGCAACCAGCCTCATGGCCTGGTTTCTGGGTCCCACCTGGGCTTGTTCTAGTCTAATCTGGGATGGCATTTCCCTTTCCTCTGTTCTGGAGGCAATACAGGATGTGACTGTGGCCAGAAGGTAGCTGTGGAAGTTCGTTCCTTGGCATGGCAATGAGCTAGCCATTTTCCTACAGAACTGCCAGCATCTGGAGTCAGGATGATGGGGTGTCTCTTCGGCTAAATTATTTAGAAACATTTTTTCCCCAATAGAATTCTGCGTATCATTGGTATTTCTCAATAGAAAAAAGTATTAAATTAATTAATTAATAGTTCTCCATTATGTTAGATATGCAACTGTTTACATAAAAAAACTGAGCTCAACTCAGTGCAAGAAGTAAACACAGAGGGCCAAATTCAGATCTGGCTTACTGAGCATGATCAGCTTGCATTGCAACCATTTAACTCAGAATGTCTAATGTAAATGTACACATGAATTTTATTTTACTTGCACCATTTTTAGCCAGATAGAATACTATTGACTTTAACAGAAATAAACCAACTTTATGTTAGTGTGATGATGATCAGACTTTGTCCCCAGATAATCAGTATTGGAAGTAATTTTAGATTAAAATCTCCTGAATTTCTTTCACCACAGTAGAACAACAACAACAACAAACAGAAGTGATTTTGGCATATGCTCTCCAAACACAAATTCAGTCCTAGTTCCAAACAAGGAAGTTGACAAACTACATTACTCTCACATAAATCTAGTCAAAAGTGAACATTTTACCTTAAGGAAAATGAAAAAGATGGAGAGAATAAGTTATTTCCTTTAGGAGATCAAAACATGTTGTGGAAAACAAGAAAATAAATGACTTAAAAGAAAAAATCTTCAATAATATTGTGTCCACAAAAGATAGTTCACAAACATGTACATCATTTTATCTATAAATAACTCAGGCCATGAAAACACAGAGGTGATTCCGCAGTATGATCTATTGTGTGTATTAGCAATTATTAGATTTTTCAAACTACAGACCAGAAGAGCATATGATTCTTGATTATAAAATTGTAAGAGCTGACGTCATGTGCTACTTTATAAACAGCAGTGTCAAGTACAGGATGTTTCCATATAGCATATTTCCAAGGACTGGTATGCTTAAGAAGAGGGTAGTCTAGAAAGTGCAGACAGACCATGGCAAAGTGATCCTTGACAGGAAGCAAGTAAATTTTGAAATTAAGCATATAAACAAAAAAAGTCCATTATTACCAATGCCCCTGTCTAATCGTGAAGAGAATAAACAAAATATAAAAGATAACTCTTTCCCCAAAAGAGTTTCCAATTAAAAAAAAGAAAAAAAAAAAAAAAGATAGGGATGGGTAAAATGAGTGAAAAATGAGCCATTATTGCTCAGTATGATAAGTAGCGCATATCTTGCCAAGGCCAAACAAAATCATCTCAGGGACTACATACCTATAGAGCGCTACTTTCAGATAAAGGAGGTACAGGCCTATAAGGTCTGCTGCACATATCTGCTTTACACAGATTTTTCCGACACTGCATGAAGCGGCCCAATTCCAATTCAGTATTAGGTTCAGTAAGTGAAAAGCTGAGCAGCGTGTGATGTTAATTATGGTGCAAACATTTCGCAAACATTCCTTCTTTTTATCCTTTGCCCTTTTCAAAAATGAAAGGTTGTAATTTCACAGAAACACCGAATCACAGAATGTTAGGGATTGGAAGGGACCTTAAAAGATAATCTAGTCCAACACCCCTGCCAGAGCAAGAACACCTAGATCACATCACACAGGAACACATCCAGGCGGGTTTTGAATGTCTCCAGAGGAGACTCCACAACCCCCCTGTTCCAGTGTTCTGTCACCCTCACGGTGAAAAAGCTTTGTCTCATATTTAAGTGGAACCTCCTATGTTCCAGGTTGCACCCATTGCCCCTTGTCCTATCATTAGATGTCACCAAGAAGAGCCTAGCTCTGTCCTCCTGACATTCACCCTTTACATATTTATAAACATTAATAAGGTCACCCCTCAGTCTCCTCTTCTCCAAGCTAGAGACCCATCTCCCTCAGCCTTTCCTTGTAAGGGAGATGCTCCACTCCCTTAATCATCCTCGTGGCTCTGCACTGGACTCTCTCGAGCAGTTCCCCATCCTTCTTGAACTACAAGAACTCAGAACTGGATGCAATATTCCAGATGCAGTCTCACCAGGGCAAAGTAGAGGGGGAGGAGAACCTCTCTCTACCTACTAACCACACCCCTTCTAATACACCCCAGGATGCCATTGGCCTTCTTGGCCACAAGGGCACAGTGCTGGCTCATGGTCATCCTGCCCGCTGTCCACCAGGACCCCCAGGTCCCTTTCCCCTATGCTGCTCTCCAACAGGGCAGTCCCCAACTTATACTGGTGTCTGGGGTTGTTCTTGCCCGGATGCAGGACTCTACATTTGCCCTCGTTATTTTTTCATTAAATTTCTCCCTGCCCAATTCTCCAGTCTGTCTAGGTCCCGCTGGATGACAGCACAGCCTTCCAGCATGTCAGCCACTCCTCCCAGTTTAGTGTCATCAGCAAACTTGCTGACGGCACACTCCATTCCCTCATCCAAGTCATCGATGAATATATTAAACAGCGCTGATCCCAGTACCAACCCTTGAGGGACTCCACTAGATACAGGCCTCCAACTCGACTCCATCCCATTGACCACAACCCTCTGGCTTCTTCCCTTCAGCCAGTTCACAGTCCACCTCACTACCCAATCGTCCAGACCACGCTTCCTCAGTTTAGCTGTGAGGATGCTGTGGGAGACGGTGTCAAAGGCTTTACTGAAATCAAGATAGATCATGTCCACTGCCTTTCCATCATCTATCCACCCGGTTATATCCTCATAAAAGGCTATCAGGTTGGTCAAGCACCACTTCCCCTTGGTGAAGCCATGTTGACTGCCCCTAATGACCCTTTTATCCTTGATGTGACTAGGGACAACGCCAAAGATGTTACATCACCTTTCCAGGGATGGAGGTGAGGCTGACTGGTCTGTAGTTACTCGGGTCCTCCTTCTTGCCCTTTTTGAAGACTGGAGTGACATTTGCTTTCCTCCAGTCCTCAGGCACCTCTCTCATTCCCCATGACTTACCAAAGATGATGGAGAGTGACCTAGCTATGAATTCTGCCATCTCCCTCAGCACCCATGGGTGCATCCCATCAGGACCCATGGACTTATGGATGTCCAGATTGCTTAATTGGTCCTTAACCCAGTCTTCATCAACCAAGGCAAGCTCCTCCTTTATTCTGAATTCCTATTGGGCCTCAGGGGTACAGGGCTCCTCAGAAAAGCCTCTGGCATTATAGACAGAGGCAAAAAAGGCATTCAGTAACACATGAAAAGAGAACAATTTCTACCCTCATCTACATGTCTTGTATAAAACACTCCCTTCAGAATCACCCCCCCCAACTACCCCTCCAAAAAATATAGAGCCACAGACAAGATTATGCATCCACCAGTGACTGCAAGTAATAGTTCTAGTGAACTACATTAATTATAGAATGGCTATTTTGGTGGTTTTACTCCACTGGGCAGCCGAGCTCCACTACAGCTGCTCTCTCACTCCCCCTCCTCAAAGGGAAAGGGGGAGAAAATATAATGAAAAGGGCTCAAGGGTTGAGATAAGGACGGGGAGATCACTCAACAATTATTGCAATGGTCAAAAAAGACTCAGCGTAGGGAGATTAATAAAATTTATTACCTATTTCTAACAAGGTAGAGAAGTGAGAAACAGAGAAAACAAACTAAAACCACTTTCCCCCATCCATCCTCTTCCACCTCCTCCCCCTGAGAACCACAGGGGAACGGGGAATGGGGATTGCGGTCAGTCTATAGCACTTTGTCTCTGCTGTTCTTTCACGGTCACTCTCTTCCCCTGCTCTAACATGGGGTCCCTCCCATGGGATGCAGTCCTTCCCGAACTGCTCCAGCATGGTGAGACATGGGGTTGGAAATAGAATCATAGAATCATAGAATATCCCGAGTTGGAAGGGACCCATAAGGATCACCAACTCCTGGCACCGCACAGGTCTACCCAGAAGTTTAGACCATGTGACTAAGTGCACAAAAAGTGTCCTTTTTGTACTGCGGTGCCCAGAACTGCACACAGTACTCAAGGTGAGGCCGCATCAGCGCAGAATAGAGTGGGACAATCACTTCCCTCGACCAACTAGCAATGCCGTGCTTGATGCACCCCAGGATACGGTTGGCCCTCCTGGCTGCCAGGGCACACTGCTGGCTCATATTCAACTTGCTGTCAACCACGACCCCCAGATCCTTCTCTGCGGAGCTGCACTCCAGCATCTCGTCACTCAGTCTGTACGTATAGCCAGGGTTGCCCTGTCCCAGGTGCAGGACCCGGCACTTGCTTTTGTTAAACTTCATGTGGTTGGTGATCGCCCAGCTCTCCAACCTCTCCAGATCTCTCTGCAAGGCCTTTCCACCCTCATCCGAGTCCACAACTCCTCCAAGTTTGGTGTCGTCGGCAAATTTGCTCAAAACACCTTCTAGTCCTACATCCAAATCATTTATAAAAACATTGAAGAGGACTGGCCCTAAAATGGAGCCCTGGGGGACCCCACTGGTGACTGGCCTCCAGCCTGATATAACCCCATTTACCATAATCTTTTGAGCCCTAACCTTCAGCCAATTGTTCACCCATCGTATGATGTTATTATCTAGCTGTGTGCTGGACATTTTGTCCAGTAGGATCATATGGGAAACCGTGTCAAAAGCCTTGCTGAAATCCAAAAAGATCACATCAGCTGGTTTCCCTTGGTTGACTAGACAGGTGATCTTATCATAAAAGGAAATCAAATTTGTTAGGCAGGACCTACCCTTCATGAACCCATGTTGGCTGAGACCAATGACTGCATTGTCCCCCAGGTGCGCTTCAGTAGCTTCAAGAATCATCTTCTCCATAATTTTACCAGGCACTGATGTGAGACTGACAGGCCTGTAATTGCTTGGATCTTCTTTCTGACCCTTCTTGAAAACTGGCACAACATTTGCCAGCTTCCAGTCTATCAGGACCTCTCCAGATTCCCAAGATCATTGAAAAATAATTGAGAGAGGTCCTACGATGATGTCAGCCAGCTCTTTAAGCACCCTGATAGAGGGCAACTGACTAAGAATGGATATGTAGACAACACTCATTGCTTCATATGTGCTGTGTTTGCGATGTACTGTGCTTGTGCTGTGCTTGCAGAAGACAGGATGTATATACTTGCAAGACCTCGAGGTAACAGGAGACCCTGGGACCCCGAGAATCGTATCAAACCAACCTTATGGTTTAAACTGTGACCAAGGGCTCAGAAAGCATACACAAGGAGACAAAGTGAAACGTTCAACTCTGATGAAGAAGTCTTACTTCATCCCGATGACCACCCGGACGACCACCAGAGAGTACTATGCAAGCGCAGAAGGCCTGATAAGATAATTAGCATATGAAGTGGGGCTAGGCGGAGCTAGGAAATTAATATACATAGATGTGCTATGAAACTTAATGCATATGTAATATTTTAGGGGATAAAAGAGAACGTGGGTGAGCAAATTGTTGCATATGCCTTTGGGAGTTATTCCGCATGGGCCCGGCACCAAGATAAACCACATACCTACTTCATAATTCATTTGGTTTTGAGTTGTAGAGTTCTTCCACGAGTCATTTTGGTGATCCATGCAGGAGACTCTCTGCCTGCCCACAGGAGTGGCCATTCCACAGATGTCCTAGTGTGCACAGGGCACAATTCCCTGGAGGAACTCTGCTCCTTGGCACTCACTGTGGGGGCAGAAAACGACCTGCTGGACTGTGTAGAAATGGTATGTTTCATTTAGAGAAGGGGCCCCATATGGGGTAGCTGGTAAATCATGCAGAGATGTCTGGCGTACAGCATAGACCCAGAGAGGAGGAGGGTACCCTGTATCATTAAAAGAGTATAAGGTAAATTTGAGGTTACCATTGCATATCAGTACTGGGGATCAGGATGGACCTGCTAATGATTGTATAAGAAGCAGGAGAAGAGTAAACGGGCCTCTGACGATTGTGATAAGGTGACTTGGACAAAACTTGCAGCTGCTGAAAAGATACCAACTGAAGGGGTAAGAATTAGTGCATGCTTAAGATAAAAGTGTGAATGAGAAGTGCTAGAAGGCTCTTTGCGTGATTGTGTGCTTGTGTTGTGGATCTGTGTGAGAACCTAATAACAGAGTAACAAAAATCAATAGAAGAAGCTGTAAAATGGGAAATAATCAAGGAGGTATTTTGAAAAGGAGTCCCTTAAGCTGTGTCCTTGCTCATTAGAACAACATTGTTGGGACTGGAGGTACAGAAAGTAAGAAGACCCTTATCAAATATTGTCATCAGTGGTGGCCACTATATAAGTTAGAGGATGGGGTTAAGTGGCCCCTCAACAGGACAATAGACTATAATACCCTTTTAAAATGGATGCTCTTCTTAAGAAGGGAAGGAAAATGGGATGAAGTATCATATGCAGATATGCTTTTCACTCTCCGGAATCATCCGGAATGGCAAAGGGACTGTGGAATGGCACCACCACAGAACCCTATGGTACTTGTGCTTGAACGATGAATAATAGGGAACGTAGGGGTAGACTGAGATGCTGTTGTTCAGCATGTAGTATTGGGCAGAGGTGTACTAAAGTAGAAAAAGTTAAACAACCCTCAGAACAGGATCCAATAGATCTGTTTAAGCCTCCTCCTCGACCCCAGGAACAGGATGCAGACTCTGATGGAGTGCCCACACCCCCTGATAGTCCTGTGTCCTCTCGTACTAGAAAGAAATCCGCCCCCACGGCACTGCAGGCACCTCTCCGAGAGGCAGTAGGGCCCAATGGTGGGACAATGTTTATCAAAATACCTTTTTCCACAACTGATTTGGAAGAATGGAAGAAGGTTGCAAAGGATTACTGGACTGATCCAGTAAGTGTAGCTAAGCATTTCCAATTCATTGTGAAACAGCATAACCCCGACTGGAAGGACATACAACTCTTATTGGAATATATGACTGAAACAGAGAAGCAACTAATTTTGAAAAATGCAGGGGAATTGGCTGAGGACCATTATAAGATCACCGGGGTAGATGTTAAGGAATATTTTCCTCTCCAGGATCTGAAATGGAACCCAAATAGAACTGCAGAAATGGAAAGATTACAGGCATATCAGGAATGGGTCTCAAAGGGAATGGAGAAAGCCATCCCCAAGGCCATAAATTGGTCTGCATTATATGCAGTTAAACAAGGTCCCTCCGAGTCCCCATCTGAATTCCCGGATCGATTGAGGGATGCGATGCGCTGTAATACCCCGCTGGACCCTGGGTCAGAGGTAGGAATACAGCAGCTAGTCTCCCTGGTTTTAGGCCAGTCTACAGGGGACATTAGACGCAAACTTCAGAAATTATGCTACACAGAGAGCAGGAATTTGGAAGTGTTACTGGACGAGGCTTGGAGGGTATTCAGCAATAGGGAGGAGAAATATAGGCAAGGGAAGGAAGAGTCTGATAGCAGTTATTAGGGAAGAAGGAAAAAGGAGGCCTAGACAGGAACAGCTCCGGCTAGGCAAGGATCAATGCACCCTATGTAAGAAATCTGGGCATTGGAAAAACGAATGTCCGGAATGGAAAAGAAAGGGAAAAGCAAACAGGGAGGTGGTGGTCGCGAGAGTAAAAAATGATTGAGGAAGACCTGGACAGGTCCGCTGGTTATAAAAATGAAGCTGGGTAAGGAAGGGAAAGAGGTGGAACTTATGGTGGATACGGGGGCAACTTATTCCATTTTAAATAAAGTATTAGTACCAGTAGGGAATGATTACGTTGTAATGAAGGGGGCATCCCAAATACTTTGGGATGTCATCAGAGGAGGAGGTGGTCCTCCTGATGGATTCTTATCAGAATTTTGTTTTAATACACTCTGGTCAGATCTGTCGTTATCTCAACCCTTGGAGCCCCATGTTGGGTGCAAAAAGGGCTGTTGTGGTTTAACCCGGCCGGCAGCTAAACACCACACAGCCGTTCGCTCACCCTCCCCCCTCCCTCGAGAAAAACTGAAGCCTGTGGGTTGAGACAGAGACACTTTATTAGGACAAAAAATAAAATAATAACAATAATAATAGTAATATGAACAAAAGAAGTGATGCACAATGTAATCGCTCACCACCCGCTGACCGATGCCCAGCCCATTCCCAAGCAGCTCCCCCCCCCCCCCCCAACGGCTAGCCACCCCTTTATATTGTTTAGCATGACGTCAGATGGTATGGAATACCCCTTTGGCCAGTTTGGGTCTGCTGTACTGGGTCTGTCTCCTCCCAGCTCTTGCTGCACCCCTAGCCTGCCCGCTGGCAGGACAGAGAGAGAAGCTGAAAAGTCCTTGGCTTAGTGTAATCACTGCTCTGCAACAAGTAAAACATCAGTGTGTTATCAACATTAGTCTCATCCTAAATCCAAAACATAGCACCCTACCAGCTACTGGGAGGAAAATTAACTCTCTCCTAACTCAAACCAGGACACTTCAACACTCCCAATTTACCTGTTCGGAAACCTGATGGATTATATAGGGTCGTACAGGATCTATGAGCTGTTAACAAGATACCTGAGAATCTTTACCCTGTGGTGGCAAACCCATATACTTTATTGACATGTTTAACACCAGAGCTAACTTGCTTTACCGTTTTAGACCTGAAGGATGCCTTCTTTTGCCTCCCTCTCTGTGAAGCCAGCCAGAAAATCTTTGCATTTGAGTTTGAATGGGAAAGCCCTAAGAGTGGGCGCAAAACACAGCTCATATGGACAAGGTTGCCTCAGGGCTTGAAGAACTCACCCACCTTGTTCGGAGAACAACTTGCAAAGGACTTGGAGACCTGGGAAGCCCCATCAGGAGAAGGAAGGCTGTTGCAGTAGGTAGATGACCTCCTAATAGCCACCCAGACAGAAGAAGCATGTGTGGCCTGGACAGTAAGCCTCCTAAACGTTTTGGGACTCCAGGGGTACAGGGTATCGAAGAAAAAGGCTCAGGTGGTAAAGCAGAAGGTGATCTACCTGGGTTATGAGGTTAGTGCCAGACAATGGACCTTGGGACAAGATCGTAAAGAAGTGATATGTCAAACCCCAAAACCTGAGACAATAAAAGAACTGCAAACTTTTTTGGGAATGACGGGGTGGTGCAGATTGTGGATCTATAATTACGGATTGCTTTTAAAACCGCTGTATTCACTCATTGCAAATGGGAACAGGGACCTCCAATGGACAAAGGAGGCCATGCGAGCCTTGGACCAACTAAAGAAAGCTCTCGTGTCAGCCCCAGCTCTGGGATCTCCATATATGAATAAACCATCCTTCCTCTTCTCCCATGAGAAACAGGGGATTGCCCTGGGAATACTAGCACAATACCTTGGCCCATATTTTAGGGCAGTTGCTTATTTTTCTTAGCAGCTGGATGCTGCTGCCAAGGGATGGCCGGGATGCCTCAGAGCTGTTGCAGCAGTGGTGCTAAGTATCCAGGAAGCATGCAAGTCCACCTTGGGCCAGAAAATAACTGTGCTAGTGTCTCACACAGTGTCCGCAGTGCTGGAAGTGAAAGACAGTCACTGCCTTTCCCCACAAAGGTTCCTGAAATACTAAGCTATCATGGTAGAGCAAGATGATGTAGAAATAGTGGTAACTAACACTGTCAACCCAGCTTCTTTCCTCAGCGGGAACCAAGGGGAGCCAGTACACCAAGACTGCCTGGAGACCATCGAAGCTACCTACTCCAGCTGTCCAGATCTGAAGGACACTCCTTTTGATGATGTGGAAATCTGGTTCACTGATGGGAGCAGCTACGTCATCAGCGGAAAACAACATGCTGGGTATGCAGTTACCACTTGCAAAAAGATAATGGAATCTGGACCTTTGCCAAGAGATACCTCTGCACAAAAGGCTGAGATAATTGCTCTGACCTGTGCCTTGGAAATAGCAAAAGGAAAGAAAATAAACATCTATACGGACTCAAGATATGCATTTGGGGTTGTACATGCACATGGAGCCATCTGGAAAGAAAGAGGACTGTTGAACTTTTCAACAGTTCAGCTGCCTGAAATGGTAGCAGTCATGCACACTGAGGCACAACAGAAGGTGAGCTCAGAACTGGAGGAAGGAAATGATCTGGCAGACAGAGAGGCAAAAGAAGCAGCAAAAGTTGAGGTAGTAACTGAGGGAGCCCTGATTCCAGACGAGCAGATTCCCCTTGAAGGTAAGCCTGTATATAACAAAAAGGATAGAAAATTAATCAAAAGTCAAAAGGGAGAGTATAACCAAGAGGGATGGGCTATTACTGAAGAAGGGAAGGGGAAGCTAGTCATCCCCTCCAATTTATTGTGGTCACTATTAAGGGAAGAACACTGGAAAACACATTGGGGAATAGATGCCTTGTATAACTATCTAATTGGAAAAAATACTGCCAGGAACTTATATGCTATCATCACTCAAATAACTCGACAATGTGATCTTTGTCTCCAGACTAACCCCCAAAATACCCCCAAACCAAAACTGGGTAAAT
>NW_023306312.1:0-9647 GCF_011077185.1 Oxyura jamaicensis
CTAATATATATCAAGGAACAGAAATAATAGCTGTAAATATTTCACAATTTTGAGCTTTCATGAGGGGTGAAATTTTCCAGATCATAAGGAAGAAGTGATTTTTCTATTAAATGGGTAAAGAAAATATAATATCACACCTTTGAAAAGACCAAATAAAAGTGTATTTTGCTATCAAAGTCTCCAGAATCATTTCATTTGAAATGAAACTTAATTATATACAGGAAAAAACAACTTCAGATTTATTAATAAAGAGCTAATGTATACAAAACTACATTTTAAATATAGGTAATTGAAATCAAATATTTAATTACTGTTCATAACTTCAAGACCACTGTCATCATTGTTCATTGAAAAGCTTACCAGCTGGTAGCACATTTTTCTAAAAGCTGGCTAAATGAAACATTTTTTTAAGAAAGAACAATTAATATGTGGTCATATGTCTGTCAAACAATCATCACATCAATAAATTAATGACCCAAATAATAATTATTTAAGAATGAAAGATGATGAACTACATAGCCCACATAGATTTGTGTTTGGGTACCTAACAATTCAGCTCAAAAAAAATGTACTTATTGTTATTATGGTTTTGCATGCACACATTTTTATTTTTGCTTTGACCAGCAAACCAGGAGGAAAGAGCTGTGTTTACTTCTCTCTTTCACACTTTACCTGTAAATATACAATAATGTTACAGCTCTACTTCATGCCAAGTGAGGTTGTGCAGTGAATCACAGCATCTCAAAATTTTATTCCCTTTCTTGGAAACAGCCATTGTACAGCAATTTGCAGTCATGCACAGAATACTCTTGGTGAGATCATATGACAGGTATAAAATTAAGTCACGAGTGTGTGTTATATTAGCTTCTCTAATAGTCTGCTTTCAGAGTATGTACAATGCTGATCTTCTTAAATATAAGACGCTAAACAGCTTCAGACTGATTACTTGGTTCAGTGACCTTCATGGAACATACAGTGCCACAGAGAATGTTACTAGTAGGAACTGCTCTTCCTTCTGAGTCAATATGGAATGATAGGCTCAGCAAGGGATTATATGACTGGAGTTCTGGAAATTAGATTATCCAGTTTCCAACTGTTTTCCAAATGTAAGTTTTGCTGTTCATGTTCATCATTTTACTTAATGTCTTTTTTGAAGTAAAATACAGACACTAACAATGTATCATGATTCTTTTTGGTTTCTGCATTAACTTTGTACCTAGATAATAACTTAATAATTGAAGCACAGAATGCCAAACCTGCCGCCCAGAAAGTCAACCATATCCTGGGTTGCATCAAAAGAAGCGGGAACAGCAGGTAGCAGGAGGTAATTCTCCCCCTCTGCTCTGTTCTCATGAGGCCCCACCTGGAGGGCTGAGTTCAGCTTTGGGAACCCCAGCACAAGAAGGACATGAACATATTAGAATGAGTCCAGAGGAGTGTCACTAAGATGATCAAGGGCCTGGAGCACCTCTTCAATGAAGAGAGGCGTGAGGGATTTGGGTTTGTTCAGTCTGGAGAAGAGAAGGCTATGGAGAGACCTCATTGCAGCCTTCCAGTACCTAAAGGGGGCTTACAAAAAAGCTGGAGAGGGACTCTTCATCAGGGATTGTAGTGATAGAACAAGGAGTAAAAGTTTTAAATTGAAAGAGGGCTTATTTAGATTAGATATAAGGAAGAAATTATTTACTCAGAGAATGGTGAGGCATTGGAACAAGTTGCCCAGAGATGTTGTGGATGCCCCATTCTCAGGAGTGCTTAAGACCAGGGGCTTTGGGCAGAGGGGCTGGAATTAGATTATCTCTAAGGTCCCTTCCGACACAAAGCATTCTATGATTCTATGATAATAATTGAAAATACATGGAAATCTACTTTTTAATTAGCTCATTTATCTTCTCTGTTTCACCTTTAAATGATATTTTACAAAGATACTTTTTATCCTCTAAACCAGATGCTTCAACAATGAAAAATAAATCATTTATTTTTCTGCATTTCTTTTAGAATACCCTAAAATTGTATGACAGGAAGGGACACATGAAAATGTTTTAATTCTCTCATATTTAGAGAGGCTTTAGAACAATATTTTTTGATGGAAATATTCCCATATTTTGCATGGTGATCTCAAGTCTTGTGTGAGCACACTTACGTTCTCTGTGCATCAGGTGTTGTTGGGTGACGTAGTCTCAGATCTCAAAAATGTAAAATAAGATATATTTTTTAACCTGAAACTTTTTGAACTTCTGTTCCCACAGGATTCCACCGCAGCACCAGCACAATATTTAAAGAACCTCTAACTCTTATGATTAAAAATACGTTCCTTATGGAAATGTTTGTTTTCCTCTCACAGAATAAATATTGTTTATAAAAGTACTATACAAAGATTAAACTATTTAGAGTGTATAATATATGAAAGGGAGAACTACTTCTTCCATGATTTTATAGGACTTATCAAAATATGAATTAGATAACATTACAAGTCTTATGAGGAGTGGCTGAGGGAACAGAGGTTATTTAATCTGGAGAAGAGGAGTCTCAGGGGAGACCTTATTGCTCTCTACAACTACCTGAAAGGAAGCTGTGGGGAGCTGGGTGTCAGCCTCTTCTTGCAGGTAACTAGTGAAAGGACTAGCGGGAATGGCCTCAAGTTGTGCCAAGGCAGGTTCAGGTTGGAAATTAGGAGGAATTTCTTCTCAGAAAGAATAGGTAAGCATTGGAATGGGTTTCCCAGGGAGGTGGTGGAGTCACCGTCCCTGAGGGTGTTTAAGAAAAGGTTGGACATGGTGCTTAGGGACATGATTTAGTAAGTAATATTGGTGGCTGGGGGACAGTTGGACCAGATGATTTGGAGGTCTTTTCCAACCTTAATGATTTTATGATTCTAACATGACATTTATTATACTTCCTTGCACAAAATTTTCACATCCCAAACATAGGAGGTGGGAAAACCAAAAAAGTTTTCACTATATGTTTTAATCAGCCTTTTCAAAGATCTAGATAGCAAAGCTCAACTCCTGCAGATCCCCCCCTCCCTTCTCATCTTTTCAATGACTTCATCAACCATATATTTATCACTCTCTACTTTATTCAGAAGAGAATTTAAATATAAAGGTAGCACATTTCAGTTAAACAACATTTCCACTGCTTAAATTATGGGAAGAACATATATACATCTATATATGGATAAATTGAGAATGAAATGAATATCTGAATAGATGAAAAAAAACAAACAAACAAACAAAAAAAAACTTTCAATGCCCTGGAAAAACTGCCACTTCAAAGGACAGACTTAGGTTAATTGCATGCTGACTACAGTAGAAACAGGAAAAATACAGATGAGAAAAATGTGAATCTAATTTATAGAAGAAATTTTTCAAGATGTTTGAGTGCTAATTTCCTATATATTTTTATTTTTTTTTTAATTATCATTCCTGTTTTTCTCCTTAGTGTTCCATTATCTATTTTTCTGTAATCCTTTCAGTTTCTACAGATCTTTGATTTTTTTTTTATTGTGATGTTTTCACAGCCCTTGTATATTTTCCCATCATTGCTATTATCTTGAAAAAAATCTACACATAATTAGTAAAATAAAATAAAAGAAATATATAAATAAAATAAAATAAAATAAAATGATGTGAAAAATAAAAGACTCTCAGGAAGTATCCAGATAATTCTAATATTGTCTGAAGATTCTGTGATGCCTTTATATATATATATATATATGTATATATATATATAATAATAATAATAATAATAATAAAAGAAAATAAAAGAAAGTGACATATAAACATGCACCTTAATCTAGGAAATGGGATTACCAAATTTAAAAATAGAGTTAACCAAGCCTTGTTTACTCAGTATACAAACAGAGCCAATTTAGGATCTGGGATTACAAGTCCTGCATAGAAGTTCTCTGATGAAGTCATTAAACATGGTCAATTTCTCTTTTTATGATATTTCAGCAAATTTTAATAAAACTAGACATCCTGGAGGACAGTTGTCACTTCACAAATTTTCTTTTAACTTTAAGAACAAAGATTTGGATATGTACCTATCTGGTACATATGTTTCAATGCTGAAAAAAAAAATACAAATTGAATCTTCAAATATCTGTGGCTATGTGTGACTATACTTTTCAGCAATTTTTATCTGTGTTCAAGTACATACCGAAAATGAGATTTGATAACAGAGTTTTGCATTGATACATTGTTTAAGCATTGATATTATATTTACACATATTTCTTCCCCAGCTTGTCCTTCTTATACTGGCATCATTACAATTGTTTTCTTATGTTTTAGCACCTAGGGTCTGGGAACAGTTTTATGATTCATTTGGTAAATATCACAAAAACCTACCAATTTGAAATTCCTTGTGAATTAGTTTCTAGTTTTATGTCTTGTTTAGAAGTTTATAGAACAGATATCTTTGAAGAACCTATTATCTTAAAGAGTTAATTGTATATGTATTGTAAATGAAAAAGTAGTAGCAAACTGTTCTAAGGCACATGAAAGCTATATGGCTAAAGGCTCTCCAAAACAAATATGAATTTGATTGTATTTCTAGACAAGACCTGCCTGCAAGCAGATTGACCAAAGGTCACTTAGGTCAATTAGTTCCTGCCTTTGCAGTGACTTAGTAGGGACTTTAGCTCAACATTACTACTTCTTACCTTCATCTGTAATTTTTTTGGTAAAATATCTAAGATTTTTTTCTCTTCTATTAGTTTATATATATTTCTCATTTATTCATTCTTTTATGTTGTGCTCATTGAAATAGCTAAAATTTGTTATTTTGAAGCTGTTGTTACTAAGCTGACTGTTGGTTATTAGTTTTACCTGATTTTCTTCTCCCAAAAGTATAACAAGCCTTGTCAGTTTCAATTTAATTCTTCAGGTAATAGCTCTTTCTCTGCATTTCCTGTGGCAAGAGTACTCCTTAACAGAGTTTCCAGGCTTAGATAAGAGTTATTTCTTAGTCCTGCAGAGCAATTTATCTGCTTTCATACTGAGACTTTGTATTGCTAAGGACTTATAGCAGTTACCCCCTTATGATAACCAATTTACACACAGTCAAACCAATTCAAACACATTTCTTTCAAAATGATATAGAGCTTCCAAAATTAATAGTATTTTTTTTTCCTCTTTAATTTTTCAGTAACAAAAATAGCTTGCCAAAAATCAGCATTTATCTCTTTCCTAAATTTAAGTTATACTGAAATCCATTTTTCCTATGGGATAAATTATTTCAGGAATAACAATAAAACTTTTCATGTTTCTTGCTACTGGAAGATGGATCTCTTATATTTACTCACTTGTTCCTTAGGCATGATAAACTTGTTTTTAATTCCTACCTACGTAACTGAGAACGCATAGTACATACACTCTTTTATTAGAATTGTAATCCATCATTAGAATTATACGCAAGGAAGTTAAACTATCTATTGTAATATACTAGGAAGTGACCAATGGACATTTTGTCATAGACCATATATTTTGTACCAGAGCATGAACTATGTGAACCTTTTTCTTATTGACTATATAACACCACTCCTCGTGTGCCTCATATTCTTCATGTGATCTGTTTTAAGGGCAGAATAACTGATGACTAGTGAAACTTGTAATATACAGGTTAATATAGTATTACAGTATTTTCCTTAGTAACAGTTATAATAATACAATGTGTTGCAATATAATATTTATTATAGATGATAAAAAAGATATAAAATCAAACCAAAACAAATTTAAAAACAAATAAACAAAAAAAAAATTCTGAAACTGTCCTTTCTATCTGTTGTTGTTGTTGTTGTATGAATCTGTAGGTCTTGTGTACGACTCTTATTTACTCATTTCTTCTAATCAGTCTCTAAATTTTAAGAACCTGAGACTATTACCAGTTAATCTTTTCTTTCTTTCTTTCTTTCTTTCTTTCTTTCTTTCTTTCTTTCTTTCTTTCTTTCTTTCTTTCTTTCTTTCTTTCTTTCTTTCTTTCTTTCTTTCTTTCTTTCTTTCTTTCTTTCTTTCTTTCTTTCTTTCTTTCTTTCTTTCTTTCTTTCTTTCTTTTTTCCACCCACTAAAATCAATTCTTTCTTTGCATTTCCATTCTTGAAGCATCTGTTTACTCTTTATTAAGCTGAAAACTCATAAGAAAATGTAAGGAAGAAGTCTTTGTAAATTGGCAGCCAAAATAAATCTAAATTTAAATAGAATGATTGCTTTGTTACCTCATTGAATGTAACTAATATTACTATGTTATACTCTGAAATTTCTTCAGAATGGGGAAAAAGTAGAGGCAAGGTCAAAGACTTCATTGGAAAGAGAACTTCAGAGAAGATATCTCGTTATTCATTATATTGGGATATTTGATTTTCTCATTGCTCTTTTCGATAATGTATAATTCTTACAATGACTCCTCTGCAGAATGTGGTAACGTGATATCCAGCTGAAGATTTAGGCCAACAAAGAAAGAAAACTAAGAGTCTTTCATTTGTACATAAGCTACTAAGCAAAGAAGATCAAGCTGGGATCTGACATGTTTCCTATGATTGTATTTATTTTGAATATGGACATGCCTTTCAGATCTGAAGCAATGACTACCAACATTCTCCTTAATAAGATTATTTACAAAAGTCTAAAGTTATGCCATATTATGGATTCTTTTATTTTAATCAGTAAAAACTGAGGACTTTCAGATGAAAAACAATCTGGCTCAGGCAAAATACAGTCCTTAAAGCTAAGGATTGTTTTAGAACTAGAAGCAAAAAGCCATGATCAAAGAACCGAGTTCATAAATTTCCATAATTTCATAGTACCTCAAGCAGCAAGTAGTACCTCAAGGGATTTAGTGCACCCTTGGCAAGTTTGTGGATGACACCAAGCTTCATGGTGGTCAACATATTGGAGGAAAGAGATGCCTTCCAAAGAGTCCTTGACATTCTCAAGAGGTAGGTCCATGTGAACCTTATGAAATTCAAAGCCAAGTGCAAGGTCTTGCACCTAAGTTGGCGCAATCCCAAATATGAATGAATATAGTCTATGAAATGACTGGATTGAGAGCACCCCTGCAGAGAAGGATTTAGGGTTTCAGTTAATGATAAATGATTCTCAAATTGCTTATTTATAGAACTCTTAGGTCAAGAAAACCATATGGAAACTAATTCTTTGTTAGTTTTCTGCTTCAGCACTGTCTTCTCCATAGAATGAGTCTTGAAAATTCTATCTGTTTCTACATTACCCAGTTGTTCACCTACTTATTGTAGATAGTTGTCATCTAATGATCTTCTAAGAACTAGATGAAGAAGGCAAGAAAAAGCTTCATGCACCCTATTATAACATGATTCATTTAAGGAAAATACACTTTCCCCTACATACAAAGAAGAGTAATGTTTGTATTAAGTTTTACATTAGTACCTTGATACTACTAAAACGATTGCTCAACATATACTTAAATGGTTAATGAACAATAAATAAAAGAGAAGATAAAGACTTGTCTTGATTGTATCTCTTTTAAATTTAATAGCACTATAGTCTTACTTTGTAATAAAAACGGTTCAATTTCATTGCAAGATGCTTATCTCAGTGTAAACTACCTTTAATACAAATACAATGTAATATACTGCAATTGATTCTGAAGGGCAATAGCTGTTATCTTCTGCAATATATACCTGTAGGTTTCAAGATATGAAAAGTAACATTGTAAGAATAACAAAACTAGACTAAGCTGTAAGTTCTCAGTTAAAACTCTCAAAGTGATAAAGCAGCACTAAATTTTGGAAAGGTTTCTTTAAATAGATTTTAAAAGTAAATAATTTTCTGACATAAACTGCATATGTTTTCATAAGGGCATTCTGCTTTGTGATACAAGTTCAAGGAGATATTCAAGGAGATACTATGTATCTCTGAAGAAATACTGCATTTGTGGGAAAATGGTGGTTGTTAGTACAAAAGTACAAAGATGTGTGTCTTCCATGGAAAACGCATAAGCTAGAAAACATGAAGGTTTCTGACCACCGGTAGTTTAAGAACAGTGTTCTGCAGAAGTAATAACCCAACGGTTCATAAAATGAACTGTGATATTTTTATGACAGGTCATATATAGCACCTTTGTAATAACAGGGCCCAGTAATTCAGTGACCTGAGAAGTTCTTCTCAGCATTACAGTGCAGTACATGTATGGAATAGGAAAAGAGTTAGGAGCTTTACTTAAGCAGAGAGAGAGAGAAAAGAAAAAGTCTAGAAGAAGATGAAGGTGTTTGTGGGACAAAACCTAACAACTGCAAAAGGCATCAGAAAGAGCCAATAGGAATGTGGGAAGTTTGGAAACATCAGAAAAACAAACAAACAAACAAACAAAAAAGGGAGGAACAGAGGACAGAGGAAAAGAACCAAGAGAAAAATGAAACAAAACAAAACTAAACTAAACAAACAAGCAACCAACAAAAACAACAAAACACCAAAGGATGTTGCCTTGTCTAACAGATTATTAACAGTGTATCTTTACCGTCTCAAATTTTGCATTAAAAATATGTATTCTTCTGTCACATTAATTAGCTATTGATAATACAAAACAAAATATCTCAACTTAATTCATCCACTTCATGTATGTACATTATAATAAGTTCTCTGATCATCTTTCATCTTTTCAAGTTCATCTTCTTTCCTTCCACTCCTGCCTTCTTGTCTGACTCCCTTTTTTCCTCCCTCCATTTCTTATTCCTCTCCTTTTCTTCCTTCTAGAATATGAGAAAAAACAAATTAAATGGAATTTTCAATAATATATACATCTCTGTTTCCTAGATTAGAACACAATAAGACTTTTTTCAAGGTTTTAAAATGATCTCAGCTGTTTCAAAATGTATGCTTTCTATAGTCAGAAGAAAAGGCAAGATAAATCAAGCAACTTTTTATGTTAGAATTAATCTTTCAGATAATGATAATGAAGTAAGCTAAGCAATGCTTCATTTTGAAATTTAGTTACCTCATTTGGTTGAATGGAAGTTTACTAGATTAAACATAATTTACAGATAGGTGAATCAATTGATTGGCTGCATATTGGTAAAATCAAAAATAAATAAATAAATAAATAAATAAATAAAAAGCTCTCAGCTTTGAAAATAGCAGTCATTTATTTACATGCCAGCATAGATCTAGACCACTGGGGCTGTGAGAGAGAAATGGTAATTTTTCACTGTAATGAATACATGTGACCATAGCAAATCACTTGCACTCAGCATGAAGAACTACACTGCCCGTCCATTGTTGCTGAGTTCCATTATTAGAGAAGGTTTCTACCACATCTATAAATATTCTGTGACCAAATGCATAAGGCCAGATGAGTTTGTCACTCATGGGTACACTGTGTTTCCTTCCTTCCTGCCTTCCTTCCTTCCCTTTCCTTCTCTTTCCTTTCCTTCCCTTTCCTTCCCGTCCCGTCCCGTCCCATCCCTTCTCTCCCCTCCCGTCCCCTCCCCTTTGCTCCCATCCCACAGAATCACAGAATCACAGAATAGCCTAGGTTGGAAGAGATCTCCAAGATCACCAAGTCCAACCTCTGACCTAACACTAACAAGTCTTCCACTAAACCATATCCCTAAGCTCTACATCTAAACGTCTTTTCAAGACCTCCAGGGATGGTGACTCAACCACTTCCCTGGGCA
>NW_023306313.1:0-1850 GCF_011077185.1 Oxyura jamaicensis
CCCCCCCCCCCCAGGCTGGAAGGGGGAGGGGAACCCCTGACATGTGACATCATGTCACGACATACGACGACATGCAACGACACACTACGACATACGACATGACGACATGTCGTGACACGTGACGTCATCACGACACATGACGACACGCGACATGTCGTGACATGCGACATCACGCCCCGTCACGACACGCTACGACATGTCGCGACCCATGACAACGCGTCACGGCCCGTCACGACACGCTACATGCCGTGACACGCCATGACACGCCATGACGCATGGCGTCTTGCTACAACACGTCGCGACACATTATGCCATGACACATCACGACACGCTACGACACGTCGTGACACGTGACGACGTGCCATGACACGTGACGACATGCTACGTGTCGTGACAGGCGACAACACACCATGACATATCACGACACGCTACGACATTTTGTGACACGCTACGACATATCGTGACATGCCATGACATCATGACATATCACGACACGCTATGACATGTCATGACACACTACGACATGTCGTGACATGCCACGACATCATGACATATCACAACACACTACAACATGCTGTGACATGCCATGACACATAGCGACACGCTAGGACATGTCATGACATGCCACAACATCACGCCATGTCACAACACGCTAGGACATGTCATGACACGCTACGACATATCGTGACATACAATGACATCATGACATGTCACGACACGCTACGACATGTCATGACATGCCATGACATATCACGACATGCTACGACATGTCATGACACGCTACAACATATCGTGACATGCCATGACATCAGGACATGTCACGACACGCTACGACATGCCGTGACACGTGACGGCACGCTACATGTCGTGACATGAGCCGACACACCACGCCATGTCACGACACGCTACGACATGGCCCTAGAGGGCGGCTACAGGGGTCGGGGGGGGGGGGGGCCGGGCCCCCCCTTGGGGTGGGGGGGGGGGCTATAGGGGCCGCCATAGGGCTGCCTTGTGGTGGGGGGGTCAAAAACCCCCAAAGTGCCCCCAAATGCCCCAAAACCACCCCAAAATGACCCTAAATCCCCTGAACCCTCCCCCCCCAAAGTGCCCCCAAATACCCCCAAATGCCCCCAGTGCCCCGCCTGCCCTCCCAGTGCCCCCAGTTGCCCCCCAGTGCCTCCCAGTGCCCCCCAGTGCCCCCCCAGTGCCTCCCAGTTGCCCCCCAGTGACTCCCATTTCCCTCCCAGTTCCTCCCAGTGACTCCCAGTTGCCCCCCAGTGTGACCCAGTGCTTTCAGTGTGTCCCAGTGCCTCCCAGTGCCTTCCCAGTGCCCCCAGTGCCTGCCAGTACCCTCCCAGTTCCCCCACGGTGCCTCCCAGTTGCCCCCCAGTACACCCCCACTGCCTCCCAGTTGCCCTCCAGTCCCTCCCAATAGTCCTCCAGTGCCCTCCCAGCCGCTCCCAGTGCCCTTCCAGTTCCTCCCAGTGCCTCCCAGTTCCCCCCAGTGCCCCCCAGTGCCCCCCAGTGCCCTCCCAGTGCCTCCCAGTTGCCCCCCAGTACACTCCCACTGCCTCCCAGTGCCTCCCAGTTGCCCTCCAGTCCCTCCCAATAGCCCTCCAGTGCCCTCCCAGTCGCCCCCAGTGCCCCTCCAGTTCCCCCTAGTACCTCCCAGTTCCCCCCCAGTGCTTCCCAGTGCTTTCACGGTGCCTCCCAGTTGCCCCCAGTGCGTCCCAGTACCCTCCCAGTTCCACCCAGTGCTCCCCAGTGCCTCCCAGTGCCCTCGCAGTGCCCTCCAGCCTCCTCCCAGTCCCTCCCAGTGTCCCCCCAGTCCCCTTCCAGTTCCCCCCAGT
>NW_023306314.1:0-4344 GCF_011077185.1 Oxyura jamaicensis
TGCCTTCTTAATGTTACTCAACAGAGACCTAGAAATTGTTTTATTTTTTTCTCTTTTTTTTTTTTTTTCTTTTTACTTTGCTTTACTTCTCATAGTGTTTTCCACAAAGAAATGTAATTGCTCATCCCCTTCCTTCTTTTTATGTACCTGTCTTCTTTGACTCCAAGTCTTTGTATATATTATGGGCCAGGCTTTCTGTGTATTTAAATAAAGTGAAGGACCCTGCAGTGACTAGCTTGCCTGAGATCCTTCCTCGAAGACCTGCGGTGGAGCTGCAGGGGCACTTGGTAATGTGCAGAGATGGAAAGGGAGAAGAGTCCTGGCACAACAGCACTGCCAGGGAGCCCCAGAGCTTGGTCTGTCCCAAGCTACTCTCCTTTTCACCTCCCATGCTCTCCTTCAGAGCCCTTGTGTTGCTGTGACGACTGATTGCTCACCGTGCTGCTGTGGGGCAGTCCTGTATCCACAGGCAGGGACAGGCCGGGGCACTTTAACACAGCTGGCTTTGTACCAGCATCTGCAGCATAAAAGGGGATCTGCTGAGGACAGTGCCTGAAGGCTCAGCACTTCCCCCACATCTGCTCTCATGGATATTGCAAAGGAATAGACTCAAGTGAGGCTCCTGGCTTTGTTTCTCTGTGGGCTCATGGGGATGAGATCAGCTGATCACCCAGGATCAGACTTTTGTCAAGGAGAGCTGATTCTGGTGTTGCCTGCTGGTCCCCTGTACCCATGGATATGGTGAATTCACTGGCCTGTATCCACAGCATGCAGTAGGTTTGAAGGCAGCCAAGTGTCTTTCTGGAGGGAAGTGGGAGCTTCCAGGAGAGCTCAGGGGATCATCAGGGACAGTGTGTGTCAAGGAGTCAGCAGGGCATGGAGTCCAAAGAGCACAAGTGTGTCCAAGGTGGAGCCACCCAGAGGTGCAGTGCAAAATCTGGGTGGGAGCAGGCAAAGGAGAGCTCTGCAACTCCAGGGAACACAACAGGCATAGGGAAAGCAGTCTTATAGGGAAAACAGTCTTATAGGGCCCCCGCCCCATATTCCACTGCCCACACCAATGGCTCCCGTCCTTAATGGACTCCCCGAATTAGCAAATCCAGGAGAATCAGAATCAGATCATGAAACACAGGGGCCGGTAACCAGAAGCAGGGCAAGAAATCAGAAATCTGCTTTAAGGGAGGGATTATATCCCCTACGAGAAATAGTGATGGGGGGACCCCAGCCAGGAATGGGATACGTGGCCCTTCCCATTAACTCAGGGGATGTGAGAGATTTTAAAAGGGAAATGGGAAATTTACTAGAAGACCCATTAGGAGTGGCGGAACGAGTAGACCAATTCTTAGGCCCAAATATATATACCTGGGAAGAGTTACAATCCATCCTGGGAATCCTCTTTACATCAGAGGAAAGAAGAATGATTAGGAGTGTTGGAGTGCAAATTTGGGATCAGCAACACCAGCAGGGGCCGGCTGCAGACATAAAGTGGCCAATGCAGCAGCCTAATTGGAACAATCAAAACCCCATACACCGGGGACATATGCAAGTTTTAAGAACAATCATAATTCAGGGGATACGAGAATCTGTCCCCAGAGGACAGAACATAAACAAAGCTTTTAACGAACAACAGAAAAAGGATGAAACCCCAACTGAATGGTTAGAAAGATTACGAAAGAATTTGCAACTATATAGTGGTTTAGACCCTGGAACCCCGGTAGGGGAGGCATTACTTAAAGCCCAGTTTGTGGCAAAATCATGGGTAGATATTAGGAAGAAATTGGAAAAAATAGAGGATTGGCAAGATCGAGGTCTAGACGAATTATTAAGGGAAGCACAGAAGGCGTATGTTAGAAGGGAAGAAGAGAAGGAGAAAAAGCAAGTACGTATGATGGTGGCAGCAGTGCGAGAAGGACAAAGGGGGGCTGGACCGAATCGAAGGTTCGACCCGATGCATGCGAGACCTAGGAAGGAGGAAAGAGGCAGCCAAGAATGGAAAAATGTGACCTGTTTTTATTGCAACAAGAAAGGTCACATAAAGAAAGAATGCAGGCAAAGAAAAGAGGATGAGAGGATGTTTAAGAGCGAATAGGGGTGTCAGGGGCTCTATTTGCTGGGGATCTGAAACAAGACCGAGCCCTTGATAAAATTAAAAGTGGGTCCCCAGCGTGAGGAAGTAGAATTCCTCATGGATACAGGGGCTGAAAGATCAACAGTCCAAACCTTGCCCACTGGATGCAAGGCTTCCACCGAAAAAGTCCAGGTAATAGGAGCAAAGGGGGAGCCCTTTGGGGTCCCTGTTATAAAAGAAGTAATAATAGAATCAGATTCTAAAGTGAGTAAGGGGACTCTGCTCCTAGTACCGGAGGCTGAGTATAATTTGTTAGGTAGAGATTTAATAATAGAATTAGGAATAGGGTTAGAAGTGATAGGAAAGAAATTAGAAATTAAATTGTGCCCACTCCGAGTAGAAGATGAAGCAAACATCGATCCTAGAGTCTGGTACACGTCAGAAAGTGTAGGAAAATTGAAAATAAGGCCTTTCAAAGTGACCATAAAGAAACCAGAAATACCAGTAAGGATAAAATAAAGAAACCAGAAATACCAGTAAGGATAAAACAATATCCCCTCTCAGAAGAAGGTAGGAGAGGGCTAAAACCCGAAATTCAACGGCTACTACAGCAAGGGCTATTAGAACCTTGTATGTCTCCCTTCAACACTCCTATCTTACCAGTAAAGAAGAAGGATGGAGAGTACAGATTGGTACATGATTTACGGGAAATTAATAAGAGAACTGTTAGCAGGTTTCCCGTGGTGGCCAATCCACATACACTGCTCAGAAAATTACACCCAGAAGATCAGTGGTATAGTGTCATTGATCTAAAAGATGCATTCTGGGCATGCCCCCTGGACGAAAAATCTAGGGATTATTTTGCCTTCGAATGGGAGGACCCAGACACCTATAGAAAACAGCAGTTAAGGTGAACGGTCCTGCCCCAGGGGTTTACAGAATCCCCAAACTTGTTTGGGCAAACACTGGAGCAAATTCTGCAAGAGTACAACAGAGTACCGGGCACAACCCTGATCCAATACGTAGATGATTTACTAATAGCTGGAAAAGATGAAGACACTGTAAGACAAGCTAGCATTAACCTATTGAATTTTTGGGGGTCACAGGGATTAAAGGTGTCCAAGTCAAAACTACAGTTTGGAGAAAAAGAGGTAAAATATTTGGGTCATTTGCTAAATAAAGGAACTAAGAGGCTGGATCCTGAAAGGGTTAAAGGGATCCTAGGAATAAAGGCCCCAACTACCAAGAGGCAAGTGCGGCAACTGTTAGGGTTAACTGGATATTGTAGACAATGGATAGAAGATTACAGTGGAAAGGTTAAATTTCTATATAACAAATTGAATAGGGATGGATTACTTAAATGGACAGAAGAAGACGAGGAGCAATTAGAGAAATTAAAAGAAGAGCTGATGCATTGATGCATCCACCAGTTTTAAACTGCCCGGAATTAAAAAAAAATTCTTGATCGTAAATAGAAAAACTCAAATTCTTTTTTCTTG
Source organism: Oxyura jamaicensis (assembly GCF_011077185.1). NCBI lineage: Eukaryota > Metazoa > Chordata > Aves > Anseriformes > Anatidae > Oxyura > Oxyura jamaicensis. The sequence continues at coordinate 3,568 of NW_023306314.1, forward strand.
TTTGTAAATAGCACAGAGGGGACTGCCTATGGTGTACTAGCTCAAGAATGGGCAGACAGTAAAAAACCAGTAGCCTATTTATCTAAGCTATTAGACCCCGTTAGTAGAGGTTGGCCCAGCTGCTTGCAAGTAGTGGTGGCAGCTGCCCTACTAGTGGAAGAAGCACAAAAGATTGCATTAGGGGGAGAAATAAAAGTTATATCCCCTCACAATATACGTGGGGTGCTGCAACAAAAAGATGAAAAATGGATAACGGATGCAAGGTTACTAAAATATGAAGGGATCCTAATATCCTCACCCAGATTAACATTAGAAATGACTGCAGCACAAAACCCTGCTCAGTTTCTTTATGGTGAACCAAATGAGCAGCCCGAACATAATTGTCTTAGAAACATAGAAGAACAAGTGAGATTGAGGCCTGATCTGGAAGATGTAGAATTGCCTTTAGGGGAAAAGATATTTGTGGACGGATCCTCAAGGGTAGTTGAGGGTAAAAGAAAATCAGGGTACGCATTGGTTTACGGAAAAACATTTGAGGTAATAGAATCAGGCCCTCTGAGCCTGAGCTGGTCAGCGCAGGCTTGCGAGCTATATGCCATGATAAGAGCTTTGAAATTATTAAAGAACAAAAGCGGAACAATATATACAGATTCTAAATATGCTTATGGAGTAATACACACCTTTGGGAAAATATGGGAAGAGAGAGGACTTATAAATTCACAAGGAAAAAGACTAATTCATCAGGAGTTAATTCTCCAAGTTTTACAAGCCATCAGG